>NC_057946.1:31055056-31287556 GCF_018555375.3 Anguilla rostrata | reverse complement strand
TGAGTGTGTGTGCATGTGCGCATGTGTGCGTGTGTGTGAGAGAGAGTGAGTGTGTGTGTTCATGTGTGTGTGTGTGTGTGTGTGTGTCTGTGTGTGTGTGAGTATGCGTGTGTGTACAGACAGAGCTAGCCCTCACCTTGGCGACGGGGATGTCGTTGCTGCTGCTGCTGGTGCTGAGCTCGCCGGTGCTGGGGTTGATGGGCCGGCTGGCGGGGGTCAGCCTCCCAGGGCTGGAGGGGCCTGTGGCCTGGACACTCTGCAGCCTGGTCTGGAGCTCTCTCACCTGCTGAGAGCATGCACTCATCACCCTGGCGCTCGCCAAAAAACCAGCCCCGCACCCCTCACCCCAGTACCCCTCCAAAAGCCTGCACCGCACCCCTCACCCCAGTACCCCTCCAAAAGCCTGCACCGCACCCCTCACCTCAGTACCCCCCCACAAGCCTGCACCGCACCCCTCACCCCAGTACCCCTCCAAAAGCCTGCACTGCACCCCTCACCAAAATCTCTGTCCAAACACGCATCCACAATGTCTGCGCACATGTGCACGCGTGAACCAGGTACCACTGCACACGCAAACTCTGCATGCACGAGTGCGGTATGTCTCTGCACGTGCGCCCTGCATCGCAGTCAGCTGCCAGGCTGCCATGCCGCATGCAGCCACACGGTTACCACGGCCACCGCTGACCTGAGCGTTCTCTGCCTCACACCGCAGAGGCGACGGGCGGTGAGGAGAGGCGGTGGTCACCGCGTCAACGCCAAACCACCCCGCACACCGGGGGCTCTGGGGAACCCAGGCCTCCGAACGGGCTTTCCCCAAAACAGCACGGACCCCGCCCCCTGAAGGCGGAGTTTTATGAGGCATCCACGCACCCTGCATACGGGGCTGCGCTTCGCAGTGCTGAAGTCACACGGCTGGTTTTTTTTTCCCCGGCTCTAAGTCAACGCGCAAAGACAGCTAGCAGCACACCAGAGCTTCAGCGCGTCTCCCAGGGTTCCCAGTGTTTACAGACAAACAGACGGAAAACAGACATAAGTCACCGCTACGCTCTCTCAGAGCACACCCGGGATGTCGTCTTTCTCTTTTTTTTTTACGAGCGTTGAGAGCGAAGCGTCTGACTATCACTTTCTCCTCCCCTAAAACCTCAATGAGGGGTGTAATAAATGATCATTCAGCTGCAGGATGTAATATCGCAGCGGGCTGGAATTTTACTGCATTTGAAAATGAATGGCACGTTTAATTAGATCCTTCATCAGATTTAGCTGCTGCCGTCAAGCAAGGGCACCGTATAATTCGCCATTACGCACAATTCAGTGCTGGATTACAGGAAATGGGGACCGGGGGGGAAGAACAAAAAAACAAAGATTTTGCCAGAAACATCCCTATTCTACACAGGGCCACTGCAATGGTGGCAGGTCCCAATGTGACAGTTGGAAAAACCCAGAAGTGCTCATTTACTGAGGAGGAGTTCTCCAAAGGCAGACCAGCTGTGCTACAAATCAGGGATGTAAAGGGCATTTTGGGAGGGTGAGGGTGGGGGGGAGAGGGCGGGGAGGGGTGGACGTGCTCTGCGAACCCATTCCACCGCCGGGACTTCCCCATGATGGGTCCTCGGCCAAAACACGAGGCATCGCCTCAGAAGGTTTGTTCTGGCTGCGGGTTCGTGCCATGTGCATTCCAGGAGCGCAGGGTTCTCCCGCCAAACACTCCGGGGCTGTCATGCGCCAGGGCGCGGCTCTAACGCTGTGGGGCAGGGCTCCAACGTGCCAGAGCGGGGCTCCTGTCAGGGGCAGCTTTTCGGGAAGGACAAAAAAAAGGGACCGCGACTGAAGCCGGGCACCCACCGCACGCGTATCGGCCGCGAGCGCACTACGCGCGTATTACGCGCGTAACTGAAGCGTAGTTGAAGTACTGTTATTACAACGGCAGCGGGCGACGTCGTCTCCACCAGATGCGAACGCGTCGCGTACCGGCTGCGAAGCTCGCGCGACACAAGCGAACTGAAGCGTAGTTTTTCGCTTCTGTTCTATTTTTTCGGCTTGTCGCGCGTCACGTTGGCCTGTTTATACACAGAAATATGCTCTAAAATGCTAGGTATACATGCTCTGATTTATATTTCATTCTTATATTACTGGGGGTGTGTCCCTAGTTACCTCCCAGATATTTTTTAAGCAGCTAAAAAAAATACAAGCCTTTTCGTTTTGTAAAAATAAATAAATAACTGGAACCTGGGGGAAAGGCAAACTTAGTTTCGCTGTCTTATTTTGCGGAGGGGGTGGGGTAAATTTGAAAATACACCACAGAAAGACGTAGGCTATTGAGTGACGTAAAAGGGAATGCACCGAGCAGCGGTTTGTTAGCTCGAGTATTGGAAGATAGTTTTTAACCAACCATTGCTCAGCCTATTTGACTTCTCCGATGTCTTCGTTCGCCGTGCTTTCAAAAAGGGCTTGTTAATAAAAATCAGATAATCCACAGAGCTTTAAAAAAATCAGATTATTTAGTGGTCTTGCCGATGAAAATGCACCTATTTTATAAATGAAGTTGTAAGCAAGCCTTTATTGCACTTGTACTTCAAAGCTTCCGGTGTTCATGGCGTTGTGGTGTTCATATCCCTTCAAGATTAAAACTGTTACTGACTTTTTCATGATTAGCTGATTTTACTAAATCTGATCCTATAAATGTTTTGACGTGAATGGCAAGACAACACGGGAATTCCCAATGGTTGATTACGGATTATTTATTATTATTATGATCATTACATATTCTTCATGAAATTGGCACGCTTGTTAACCAAGCAAATAAATTAATACAGTTTGAGATTGATTGTTATGCAGGCTATGTTGCGATTTAAGTTTATGGTACTTCTTGAAAGCGTTTACTTTCTCACGTAGGCTATTTACGAGTTAACGAAATATTACCAAATTAACAAACTGAAAAAGGTCTCTCACCAAAGTATTCACTTAACCCATAATCAACAGTCGTGAACAAACGTGAAATACACGATGTAAAAGCCCACTGCAGACTGCGAGAGCTACTAGGAATATATAGCTTTTACGCAAGCCTTTGCGCGACACAAACGGAACCAGTGGAGACACCCTACGCGTCGCGCCGTGCTGCTTCGCCCTGCTGTTTACGCGACGCATACGCGACGCGTGCGGTGGGTGCCCGGCTTGAGTCGCGCACACGTCCACCGTTCCCGCTGCCGACCGGCAGAGAGAAGAAGAAAAAAAAAAAAACACAAAAAAAGAAAATCATGGGTTTGTTCGGGAGAAGCAGCCCCGGTCCGTAATTATACAATTTCAGCCGTCCCTGTAATTTCCCCGTTTCATCAAAGGACAACTGCACAGCCGGAACATTCTGCTTTTTAAGTTTCCCACGGGGACTAATGCACAGCACCCACTGCCATTTAGCCACCAGAGAAAGCTCTCTCCCTCTGGGGAAAATCCTCCTCTACAGGGAGAAATGCACTCCAGACAATGTGCTTCCCAGACTGCGGGTCACTCATGAGAAAGACTGGGGTGGGTTGGGTTGGGTTGAAAAACAATGATACATATTGGGGAAAAAACAATGTATCCGAGGTTTTCAAAGATTTTTACACCAGTCAAACAGAACACTGCCCCAGTAAATGCAGGGTGAGAGCACTAGTGTAGTCACTGTTTCACACAGGGCTTTGAGAGCCAGAAAAACTGAAGATTTTGAGCCGCAGTTCAGTTGGTCATGTGACCGGCAGACGGGTTTAACCCTTTAACGGCTGGCTCGATCGAGCGGCAGACCGGTTTTTACGCTGCTACTAGCAGCGCGCCGGAGTGCGGTGACCGGCAGACGGACGGATCGGACCGGCCGAAAACGCGCGGCGGCGTAAAGCGGAGAGAACTCCCGGCGCCGCCGAAGGCGTCTTTAGCAGCCGCGCCCGCAAACCGAGCCCCGAGCGGCGAGCGGCGCCTGCATTACACCCCGGCGCCCCCGAGCGCTAATCCCATTACCGCGCTAACCGGCCTCTGAGAGCCGGCGGAGGACCCGGGGATCTGATTGGGCGTCTGCAAGCGGCAGGCTCATCGATTGGGTCCGTAACGGCTTTATCTTTGCTCTGTGAAAGGGGGGCTCCGATTCCAAAGTGAAATCTGTCCCGGGACGTTACTGGCGCTCCCTCTGCCGAGAGAAGAAAGCGGCACTGCCGTTTTTCCTTCTCCGCTCCGAAACGAACCCCTCTCGATGGCGAGCGCGGTTTTGGGTTCTGACAGCGGTCGAGCGACACGCCGAGAAACTGCGTGTCTATATTTGTACTTTCTGTCCACAAAACTGAAAGGCTGAGCAACGGTAATTACAGCCCCATGTTTCTGCTGCGGTCGCTGTGATTCAGCCTTAGCTGGGGCAGCTTTAAGAGCTCCCGATGGCCCAATTTAACAACAGATTCTACAGTTAGACTGCGGGGTTCAGATGGTCCAGCGCACAGTTTAACTACAGATCCTACAGCAAGACTACTGCTCTCAAATGGTCCTACACACAGCCATTTAACTACAGATTTTACAGCAAATCTTCAGGGCACAGATGGTCCTGCATACAGTTTAACTACAGATTCTGCAGTAAAACTACAAGGCTCAGATGGTCCAGCGCACAGTTTAACTACAGATTCTACAGTAAAACTACAAGGCTCAGATGGTCCTGCGCACAGTTTAACTACAGATTCTACAGTAAAACTTCAAGGCTCAGATGGTCCTGCGCACAGTTTAACTACAGATTCTACAGTAAAACTACAAGGCTCAGATGGTCCTGCGCACAGTTTAACTACAGATTCTACAGTAAAACTTCAAGGCTCAGATGGTCCTGCGCACAGTTTAACTACAGATTCTGCAGTAAAACTTCAGGGCTCAGATGGTCCAGCGCACAGTTTAACTACAGATTCTGCAGTAAAACTTCAAGGCTCAGATGGTCCAGCGCACAGTTTAACTACAGATTCTGCAGTAAAACCGCAGCGCACAGAGTCTTCAGATTCACCAGACACCCAGCTACTGGCTTGTTCTAGCTTGCCTGATTCTAAACTATAGAAAGTTCTGGTTGAGAACAGGGTTGTTTGGGGCTATACAACCGTACAGAAACAACACAGCAGTAGGGAGACAAGATTTCTGGGGTACTGTAGAGTCTGTGGTTTCGACAAATGAACCAAAGCCAATAAAGTTATTAAGGCTCAAGCCATCCAATGAACTGGGACGATAAGGGCTCCGATATCCCTCAGACGGGCCTGCGTCTGTGGTGGGATTCGCTGAACAGAGGAGTGAGCACGAGGAGAAACGGGCTGACTCCGGCAACGACTTCGCCCAACAGAGAGCCCCAGAGGGAGACAGGCCAGCAGACTCTTCAGCCCTGTTTAACCTGCCAGCAGCCTCGGGGCAGAGGGGAAGGGAGCTAAATGCTTCCATCCTGACAGCAGTCACGCATTTTGGGAGGCCAAAATGGCGGCAAGAGCAGCCCTGAGCATGGGAAGATGGCAGCACAGGCACTTCACACCAGATACTGCAGGAGGTTCTGCTTGGAAGCTGGAGTTCCCGGTACTATACTAAAGTACAGCATTGTGGTTGGCCACGCCCCCTTCATGAATATTAATTAGATGCATCATCAAAATGGAAATGTTTCAGTTTCAACAGCAGGGAGACAGAAGCTTTAGTGTGACCAGAGAACACATAGCTGGGTATCAGATGAGCCTAAAGATCCAGCAGTATATCCATTTTTTTTTTTTTTTTCTCGGTATTACACACAGACACATTTGGGGAGGGGGGCGAAGGTGAAAGGTGAAAGGTGATAGGCGGGCAGGGCTCACCCGTCGGCGCAGGCGGTCGCGCTCCTCGCGGACAGCGTTCATGGCGGCCTTGGTGCGGTTCAGGTCCTCCTCCTTGCTGCACAGCATGGCGGTCAGGCTCTCGTTCTCTTCCCGCAGGCCCGCCAGCTCCTTCTCCCAGCGCAGCCGCTCCTCCGACAGGCTGGGGTAGAAGTCGCGCCCCAGCGCCCCCTCGATCTCCTCCACCGTCTGCGGGGCGGAAGAAAGGGGTCCCGGTGCGTTCCTCAAAACTCGGTCGTGGGGGGTCCACTGCGTATGCTGGTTTTCATTCCAACCTCAACTGCGATCCCAGAATTTTAACAAGCTGGTGATTTTTCTGGTGCTTTTCATGTTTTAGAGCTTATCCAGAAAGGGCCAGTGTGGGTGCACACACCTGATTCTACTAATCACCTACTGGAGTCTTTGATAAACACCTGGATTAGTAGAATCAGGTGTGTGCACCCACACTGGCCCTTTCTGGATAAGACTGGGGACCCCAGCTCTAAAACATGAAAAGCACCTAATTAAGAAAAATTAACAGCTTGTTAAAATTCTGGGATTGCCGTCGAGGTTGGAATGAAAAGCATCATACACAGTGGGGTCCCCCAGGGCCGAGTTTTGAGGACCACTGGTTCACTACTATCACACTAACGAGAAGCAGAGTTTAGGAGGGTGCAGCATTACACAGACGGCTGGGCAGCTTTCAGCCTCTCGGGGTACAAGCGGCTATTCGGCCGGTTTCCTGTCCCGCAGTCGTACCGTATCGCGTGGGAGGTGCAGAACAAAATGAAAATGCTAAACCAGAGGTGAAAGGTAGAAACAGAGCAGAGACAGAGACGGGAACATGCGTACGATGGAGATGAGAGAGTGGAAGACATGGAGAGAGACAGTAACAGAAGGAAGAGCTCGGTGATGAACCGCGGCGCTGGGTTCGGGTCGATGTCTGTAGTTTCGTCCGGAGGGCGTGAGCAGCGCTGTGCTTCAGAAAGGCTGGGGAACGGTACCCGAAACACAGCTCGGGTGCAAAAGGGAGATCGGCGAGTAGGACGTGAGTCGGCAGGTGTGTTCCAGGAATGCAGGACCCCACCCCCATTACAGTTCTCTCTCACGTGGTTGGTGACGCTGGCGGTGATTACTTCGCACTGCAAGGGAGTTCCGGGCCACTTCTTCCCGTAAACGCAGATCACAGCTCTGCTTCCACAGTCCGGAATGAAATGGCTGCTCGTGTCCCCAGCAGTTTTTACGGCTCATCAATATTATTTTTTCAAAAGAGTCCATCTTTACAGCCATATATTAACACAAGCTATTCGGGTTAAGTAGCTTTCCTAAGGCTACAGAGACAGTGCTTGAACAGAGAATGAAACCTGCAACCACCCCCCCCTCTCTTACCAGTAACATTTAAAGAATTCTTTTCACTCCCGGACAACCATTTCCGGGACGCCTGCAGTCTGATAAAGGTGATCAATCAAGTGTTAACTGTGATCGATGCGTTTCAGACAACGCCTTCTATCAACTGATACAGTCTGTCAGTTTTATGAGACGGAATTCAAAGAATCGCAAATCATTGGAGTTCCCCCCCTCAGCAAAGGGGTGAGATCTGGCATGGATCCTGGGCCACGTCCCTTTAAAAGTCTGTCCGTTAGGAAACATAATTCACTGGATTTTTTAGTGAGCTTGGAGACAGCCAAAAACTGGGCCCCATCACCATTAGTCCAGATCCACATCAATCACCCTTCATAATCCCCACACCGTGTTCTGTGTTTAAAAACAGAGACTCGGCTTAAATGCTTATTTAAGCGAGAAAAAAAAACAAAAAAAGTAAATGTGGGGAAAGTCATGTGGATTCTTCTGAGGAATCTGTTAAGGACCGGCTGCCAGAGATCCCTAATTTACCGGCTCAAGGAATCGCAAAGCATCCTACATCACACATCAAGGGAAAAGTCAACATCTTGAAAACCATAAGCTCTTTCTCAACGCGAACGCAAGCTCAACTAGAGGGACGGTCCTGACTCCGGACAGCAGATCTTTTATACGCATCCACTGACATTTCCATGCATTTAGCAGGTGCTCCTCTCCAGAGCGACTTCCACTGCTCGCATTTTTACAGCGAATCCATTTATACAGCTGGGCAA
This sequence comes from Anguilla rostrata, assembly GCF_018555375.3. NCBI lineage: Eukaryota > Metazoa > Chordata > Actinopteri > Anguilliformes > Anguillidae > Anguilla > Anguilla rostrata. Next base: position 31,279,611 of record NC_057946.1, on the reverse strand, counting down.
TTACTGAGTCAGGTTTAGCGCGTAGCTCAAGGGTATAACAGCAGTGCTATTCCCCCGCTGCTGGGAATCAAAAAACTGCAAACTCAGACGAACTCAGACGAACAAGCCCGGCTCCCCCCACAAGCCATTATGCCACGCTGCCGCATGGGGATTGGGGGGGGGTTCGTCCAGAGCACCACACTGCCGGTTACCCATCATGCACCATGCCCGTTTGCCGCCGGAGTGTGAAGAAATGCAGAAATGTAGAAGTAGCTCTTGGCTGTGAGTGACAGTCGGCTCAATGTCTAATAATAAGGCCGCGCGTCGAGCCTTCACGCGTGGGTTACCCCGAAAACACTTCACTCCGTCGGCTCAGAAGAGCGGGATCAGGCCCTCTTTTTTTTTTTTTTTTTTGCGAACCCCTCTCGCTCCCCAATAATCTCACTCCCCGAGCGTCGGGGGAAGCCCTCATTTTCTGACCACTAAACGGGATTAACGCGCAGAAGGGGAATGCGATGGACCTGGGCCCGAAAGCCTCTGATATTCACGGAAAATGCCGCCATTCCGGCTCCTGAGCGGAGCGGCAGGGGCCTGTGCCACTGATTAGACCTGTGTGTGTGTGCAGGAAATAAGGGGAAGGGGAAGGAAGGAGGGAAGGAGGGAGGGAGGGGGCGGGCAGGCGGACTCGGCTCCGATGCCCTCGTTATCGTCGGCGGGTGAGCAGGCGCGCGCTGAACGCTGAACGCTCCAGGATTACTCAGCGCACTGCAGCACAGCCATTTCTCCACCGCTCAGCCATTTTATTTCACGCTCTTTTACTTCGGCTTTCATTTTCCAGGCTCGGTCATGAGCACACAAAGATGCATGCACGCGCGCACACACACATACGCGTACACACACACACAACGCAGGGGGCGGGGCCCGAGAGGGGCGCCGGTACCTTGATGGCCAGGTCGCAGTGCTCGCTGGCGGTGGTGAGCTGCTCGATGTGGCGGTCCACCTCGGCGACGGACAGGCTGCAGGTGCTCTTCTTGCGCCCGCACACCACGCTCTCCAGCCCCGTCAGCACCCGCTGCAGCTCCGAGTTCAGGTCACTGCAGTTATCTGGGGGGGGGGCACCAACACGGGCACTTTTTAAATCAGAAAGGCATGCATTAACTTTGAGTGCTGTTCTGGCCGCTATGCGTTTGGTTGTTATTTGTAGTATATTTCAAAATTTTGTATTATCATATTCATGCTTACATTTACTTGCCCAGGGACTATAGATGGAAATGACCTTTTAGCTAAAATCTGATATAATACAACTTCTCTCGTTATTTCTAAGACATGCGTTTTGTTGTACACCTTGTTGTCCCCTTCTAAAAAAAATTAAATAAATAAATAAGTGCATTACCATCAAGCAGATTTAACATGACATTTGTTAACACAGGTAACACCATTGGGATCAACAGGTTTACGTTCCTACCAGCACATAGCCACAGCTAACAGTCAGAACAAGCAGTCAAGAGGTTCAGACACCATATACTGCTAGCATGCTTTCCCGCCGGATCTGTGACCTTCGACCCCTGAACCCCGTCAAGCCCGAGGGTCAAAGAGCTGAGGGTAACACTAAGAAACAAGGACCGTTCGTGGGAACTGGAATTAACTGGTGTAGAGGAGTACCCAAGGTGCCCTCGCAGGCTTCAGTCTGAATGGGTCTGAAGTCCCTGCTTTATGAAAAAACAGCCTGGCTTCAAAGGAAGCACGTTGAAAAGGCCCAAAAATCATGCCCAGGAATCGTGGCCAATTTACTGCTGTCATGTCCAATAAGGTCACTGATTGCCTACGCAAACAAACCTTACTACAGCGTATTAAAATGCAAATTTGCCGTGGCAGATTTTTAAAGAGCGCTCTCGCCTTGACCTTAGAGGGGGCAGAGAATAATTAATTGCATATTTTCCAAACAATGCAAATGCAAATGCAATTAAAAATCTGAGTGGATGTGGTAATTAACCAACCCTGCAAGTACAATTCAAAAGCGCCCTCTACAGAGCCATCAAGAATGCAGAACATTGCCAGAGAAAGCGAAGATCCAGGGCTATAGACCGGGAAATAAAGATACTATAACGATAATGGCTCCCTAAGAAATTATGCAGCGTAGGCTGAAGATAATACCAAGAAACGCACAAAGGTCGTTCTGAATGGTTTCAACCAGTTTTCCGAGACCGAAAACACGTTTCGTACATCATCACAGAGATGATAATTAAAATAAAAGTCACACACCGGCAAACAGGCAGCCCCAATGCCTCTCAGCGTGGCTGCGCAGAGGTCACGGCGGAGGTCACAGGCTTTCGTGGCGAAGCACAGCCGATGCACACAAACGAAATGTCATAAACGAATGTAAAAGCACTTAACAGGGTCCCGGGTCAGCACTCTTTTAGATTAAAGTGGATGCACACGCAGCCCCAGGTTATAAATTACAGGCGTCCGAGCCTCGTCCCCCTCCCCTCCTTCGCCCTGCGGTCGAAGTTCACGAGCAGACGCCACGGTCCCGGGGACAAGCGGTTACCCGCGGTTACGATCCATTCACCGACCGTGCTGGTCCCTCAGAGCTCCGTGCTGACATCACCTCAGACACACCAGCTTAGTCACCACGTCACTGCCCTCACCCCACCAAACGTGTGTCAGCCATGACCGCTCTTTCACAGACACTCCTCTGCAATCATCACTCCTCTCCAACAATCACCCCTCTTTCACAGACACTCCTCTGCAATCATCACTCCTCTCCAACAATCACCCCTCTTTCACAGACACTCCTCTGCAATCATCACTCCTCTCCAACAATCACCCCTCTTTCAAAAGCCACTCCTCTCCAACAATCACCCCTCTTTCACAGACACTCCTCTGCAATCATCACTCCTCTCCAACAATCACCCCTCTTTCAAAAGCCACTCCTCTCCAACAATCACCCCTCTTTCACAGACACTCCTCTGCAATCATCACTCCTCTCCAACAATCACCCCTCTTTCACAGACACTCCTCTGCAATCATCACTCCTCTCCAACAATCACCCCTCTTTCAAAAGCCACTCCTCTCCAACAATCACCCCTCTTTCACAGACACTCCTCTGCAATCATCACTCCTCTCCAACAATCACCCCTCTTTCAAAAGCCACTCCTCTCCAACAATCACCCCTCTTTCACAGACACTCCTCTGCAATCATCACTCCTCTCCAACAATCACCCCTCTTTCAAAAGCCACTCCTCTCCAACAATCACCCCTCTTTCACAGACACTCCTCTGCAACCATCACTCCTCTCCAACAATCACCCCTCTTTCAAAAGCCACTCCCCTCCAACAATCACTCCTCTCCAACAATCACCCCTTTCAAAAGCCACTCCCCTCCAACCATCACTCCTCTCCAACAATCACCCCTTTCAAAAGCCACTCCCCTACAACAATCACCACTCTTTCAAAAGCCACTCCTCTCCAACAATCACCCCTCTTTCAAAAGCCACTCCTCTCCAACAATCACCCCTCTTTCAAAGCCACTCCCCTCCAACAATCACCCCTCTTTCAAAGCCACTCCTCTCCAACAATCACCCCTCTTTCAAAGCCACTCCCCTCCAACAATCACTCCTCTCCAACAATCACCCCTTTCAAAAGCCACTCCCCTCCAACAATCACTCCTCTCCAACAATCACCCCTCTTTCAAAGCCACTCCCCTCCAACAATCACTCCTCTCCAACAATCACCCCTTTCAAAAGCCACTCCCCTCCAACAATCACTCCTCTCCAACAATCACCCCTCTTTCAAAAGCCACTCCCCTCCAACAATCGCTCCTCTCCAACAATCACCCCTTTCAAAAGCCACTCCCCTCCAACAATCACTCCTCTCCAACAATCACCCCTCTTTCAAAAGCCACTCCTCTCCAACCATCACCCCTCTTTCAAAGCCACTCCAACAATCGCCCCATTTAAAAAGTCACTAAGGTCTCCTTGCGCATCCACGGTAACCATGATCACAGGCTAACATGCCTGTCCATCATTTTTGCACAGGACCCAATGCATGTTGGGATGCTGTTTGCTTAATTAACGGGCCATACCTGGGATGGCTGCCCTAATTTTGCACATCATTAAAAAAACCTGATACCTCCGTTTTTTTTTTTTGACATTTTTGAGCGTGATGCGTAAATACTATTTTTTCCCTCATTAGTGGAGTACAGTCAACATTTCATGGCTCCTAAACTAACAAAGTTTATTCAAAACATCACATGACCACAAAAGTTGCCTAATGAAACAAAACGACCTCCTATTTCGAGAGAAGTTGTCTTTATGAAGGTCCTAGGTGTTCTATTAATGACTTGTGCTTCCAGGATGCTCACTACCCGCTCAGGATGGGGGGGGGGCTGGTCTCACCCATGTCCGCAGTGACCATAGTGGACTGGTTCTCCGGCATGGACACAGAGTTCTGGTCCTGGTCCACGCTGTGCCCGTCCTCGTTGGCCTCAGGCTGGCTGTGGCTGAGGTCGGAACGAAGCTCTGAGAACTCATCCTCCTCCCTGAGGCAAGAGGTCAAAGGTCAAAAGTCACTGAGTGGCTTACCAAAAGAAGAGACTGCCTTGAGACTCCTGTTACTTTTCCTCGTATATTGATATTCAGAGTCACTGCTGTATTTATTTTGTAAATATTTTTTTGGAACATTAAAAAATGTTTGCCCCCATTAAAAAAAAGTTTTTGTGATTTTTGCATTATTCAACAGTCCTTGAACACAGCAGAGTTGAATATGAAAATATAGGCTTGTCATAACTGTCCTGAGTTTCCCTGAAAACATATGCTAATTTTATTATGAATATGCATGTACCTTGACCTGATGCATACATGTTTAGATATGAGTTCTTAGTTATCATTACACCATTGGAATTAAAATTCAGTAAAAATGTTCCCTGTACTTGAGATTCAAATTTATACAAACGGCCTCCAAAATCCTACCAGAGTACAGTCATCTCCAAAAGACAAACCTAACACACTGAAAATGTTAGGCTAAACCTCTGAACCATGCCTAGAGCCATAGAAGCATTATTATTAGTACATGACATGTAAATTGTGTTTATTGAAAAATGTATTGTGAAGACTGAAACAAATGAGCAAGTCAACATGTGCTTACAAAAATCCATCAATCTTTTAAACCCACAATTGGCAGAAATGGCAACCACCCAACATAGCAGGTTATTGAGCCTCAAAATTTATAGCACACATAGACGAGCACATATTATACAAGTGTCCACTTAAAATAATTACACTATCTGGACTCATTCTGCTGCGGCATTGTTATTCAATATGAAACGGTTCACTGGTAGATTAGTCAACTACTGCCAATAAGAAGATCAAGTAATAACATATTAATCACCGTAATTAGCTGACAGGCCTGGACTCCATACCCTAAGGCGCAATTGTGGCTCTTTCAAGTCCACAAGTTCAATGTACTGACCGAATTCATCGGCTGAAATTTACACTCCTGCGATTCTCCCCTCGTTACACGTGCGCTTGCAAACAAAATGAAAACAATAAATGGAGAAACTCATTATTTAATAATGCACATTTCCGATGCCGTGTAATACACATGCTTAAAAAAGTCAGTTAACGTTCTGGACGTAGATCATTTTTCGATTGCGGCGCACGAGTTAGCATGTAGTAATGCGAGTTTCCGAAGCACTTGGCACTCAAAGCAAGGCCCCATCTGTCAAAAGTGTCATTTCAGCGCGTCCAGCGTTCGCGAGAGAAAACGCTTTGGCGTGCGAAAACGAATTGCGAGGCGAAGCACTTCCGACTTTCTCCTCATCGACCGTTTTCATTTTGCGGTAAACAATCAACCCCCCGTTCCCTCCCTGGGCCCTATTTAAATATTTCACTCACCCGAAGACTCGGGCGGGTGGGGGGGTGTTGGGTGGGGGTGGGGGGGGGGGGGAGTTTCCTGTTCAGAGGGCAGTCGTGTGCCGTGGCGATTCTGCAAAGCTCATAAATCAGAGGGCTCCAACCGGCGCTTTCTGACGCCAGAAACCCAGAGTCAATATTTGTAATTGAAAAAGGGGAGAAATTATTACGCTCTCTCTCTCCCTCTCCCCTCCGAAGTTAAGAACGGCATAAGTTAAATTTGTTACCCGGGCAATAAATCACGCGGGAGTGAAACTGGAGCCAGGCCGTGACACGGGGACAGGTTGAGCATTACCTCGTACGTCCCGCCTCTGGAGCGCTCGAGTCGACCCAACCGGACGCGCACACACACACACGCGCACACACACACACACACTCTAACACACTCTAACACACTCTAACACACTCTAACACTCACACACACACACACACTCACACACACTCTAACACACTCTAACACACTCTAACACTCACACCACACTCACACACACACACACACACCACACACGCGCACTCACACACACACTCTACACACCTAACACACCAACACACTCTAACACTCCACACACACACACACTCACACACTCTAACACACTCTAACACACTCTAACACTCACACACACACACACACACACACACACACGCGCACACACACACACACACTCTAACACACTCTAACACACTCTAACACACTCTAACACTCACACACACACACACACTCACACACACTCTAACACACTCTAACACACTCTAACACTCACACACACACACACACACACACCCCACACACACACACACACACACAAACACAAACACGCACACGCACACGCGCACGCACGCACGCGCGCACACCGTACTCTCAAATGGAAAAATCCTAGCGTTTTTTTGTTGTCGTCGTTGTTCTTGACGCATCTCTCCTCACAGAGAGGGCTGTTTGACGTGCGCGGAGCCCCCCGGTTTGGGAGCGATTCATTAACAGGGACAGACGGCGGAAAGGAGCACAGCGGTGACCCTGCACCCCCCTGCCGAGGGGCCGTGTCGACGGCGTTTCAGTAGAACAGACGGCCCGCGTTAATTAAACCCCGTATTCAGAACCAGACCCTCCGCAGGACCCCAGTCTTAACCGCACTCTCTGCACAGCCTGCTCTCACACGCACGTCTCACATCTAATACAAACCCGAAAAGTCAGAAGGCGAGCCAAAACTACTTTTTAAAAATAAAAATCTCAGCCATAAATACAGGTCTTGTCACGCTGCGTATTGCGGATCTTGACCGATCTTCAATACAGGCCAAAATCGTATTTGTCCTGACATTCAGATTCAGATTGCTGAAAGATTTCATGTGTGCTTTGAATAAATTTTGTTATGACCTTTATTATGAATAGCTGTCTATGAACCAGAGTGAAGCACACTATAATTTAAATGTGAGTCCAGTTATTTTTTTATTCCAAATACAAAAAGAAATCTGTTATAACATTTAAAGGGCATATTCTAGAACATCCACAGTTAAAGTCACTAGAGATTTTTTCTCTCTTTTTGGGGCGGGGGTGGGGGGGGGGGGGGGTTGGGGGGGTTTGGGGCGTGGGGAGAGAAGGCAACCCTATCTTCAGCTTGGGCTGGGTGGGGGTTCTGACCTGATGGCGGGTGGTGTAGGAGGTGGGGTTCTAAACGATAGCGGGTGGTGTAGCAGATGGGGGCTCTGACTGATGGCGGGTGGTGTAGGAGGTGGCGGCTCTGACCTGATGGCGGGTGGTGTAGGAGGGTGGGGGTTCTGACCTGGTGGCGGGTGGTGTAGGAGGTGGGGGTTGTGACCTGATGGCGGGTGGTGTAGGAGGTGGGGGTTGTGACCTGATGGCGGGTGGTGTAGGAGGTGGAGGTTCTGACCTGGTGGAAGGTGATGGTGAGGGTGAGGGTGTAGGAGGTGGGGGCTCTGACCTGATGGCGGGTGGTGTAGGAGGTGGGGGTTCTGACCTGATGGCGGGTGGTGTAGGGGGTGGGGGTTCTGACCTGGGGCGGGTGGTGTAGGAGGTGGAGGCTCTGACCTGATGGCGGGTGGTGTAGGAGGTGGGGTTCTGACCTGATGGCGGGTGGTGTAGGAGGTGGAGGTTCTGACCTGGTGGCGGGTGGTGTAGGAGGTGGGGGCTCTGACCTGATGGCGGGTGGTGTAGGGGGGTGGGGGTTCTGACCTGATGGCGGGTGGTGTAGGAGGTGGAGGTTCTGACCTGATGGCGGGTGGTGTAGGAGGTGGGGCTCTGACCTGATGGGGTGGTGTAGGAGGTGGGGGTTCTGACCTGATGGCGGGTGGTGTAGGGGTGGAGGTTCTGACCTGGTGGAAGGTGATGGTGAGGTGAGGGTAGGAGGTGGGGGCTCTGACCTGATGGTGGGTGGTGTGAGGGTGGGGGTTCTGACCTGGGGGGTGGTGTAGGAGGTGGGGGTTCTGACCTGATGGCGGGTGGTGTAGGGAGGTGGGGGTTCTGACCTGATGGCGGGTGGTGTAAGCGGGTAGAGGTTCTGACCTGGTGGCGGGTGGTGTAGGCGGGTGGAGGTTCTGACCTGATGGCGGGTGGTGTAGGAGGTGGGGGCTCTGACCTGATGGCGGGTGGTGTAGGAGGGTGGGGGTTCTGACCTGATGGCGGGTGGTGTAGGAGGTGGGGGCTCTGACCTGATGGCGGGTGGTGTAGGGAGGTGGGGGTTCTGACCTGATGGCGGGTGGTGTAGGAGGTGGAGGTTCTGACCTGATGGCGGGTGGTGTAGGAGGTGGGGGCTCTGACGTGATGGCGGGTGGTGTAGGGAGGTGGGGGTTCTGACCTGATGGCGGGTGGTGTAGGAGGTGGAGGTTCTGACCTGGTGGAAGGTGATGGTGAGGGTGAGGGTGTAGGAGGTGGGGGCTCTGACCTGATGGTGGGTGGTGTAGGAGGGTGGGGTTCTGACCTGGGGGGGTGGTGTAGGAGTGGGGGTTCTGACCTGAAGGCGGGTGGTGTAGGGAGGTGGGGGCTCTGACCTGATGGCGGGTGGTGTAAGCGGGTGGAGGTTCTGACCTGGTGGCGGGTGGTGTAGGAGGTAGAGGCTCTGACCTGATGGCGGGTGGTGTAGGCGGGTGGGGGCTCTGACCTGATGGCGGGTGGTGTAGGAGGTGGGGGCTCTGACCTGGTGGAAGGTGATGGTGAGGGTGAGGGTGTAGGAGGTGGGGGTTGTGACCTGGGGGCGGGTGGTGTAAGCAGGTGGAGGTTCTGACCTGATGGCGGAGCCCTGCAGCAGGTCTATCTTCTTGTTGAGCTCGGCGATGATGCTGTGCAGCTCAGTGATCCTCTCCTCATAGCGCAACGTCGTTCTCTCCTGCACGTCCTCATGCTCCCGCATCAGATGGGACTGCTCACACTGCAGGAACACACACACACACACACACACACACACACACAAACGCACATCAGTACCGCAGATACGCACACGCACACACACGCACACACACACACACACTCATCAGTACCGCAGATACACACACACACACATCAGTACCGCAGACACACACACACACACATCAGTACCGCAGACACACACACACACACATCAGTGCCGCAGATATACACACACACACACACGCACATCAATACCGCAGATTTACACACACACATCAGTACCGCAGACACACACACACACACATCAGTGCCGCAGATTTACACACACATCAGTACCGCAGATACACACACACACACACACACACACACACACATCAGTACCGCAGATGTACACACACACCAGTACCACACACACACACACACACACTACAGGCCCTCCTGTTTTTGCTGTGGTGCTGATGACTGCCATATCTCTGTCTCCCTCAGCAGAATCTGAGCACCATCAGTGAATCGCCACGGAGACAAGAGGGGCCCTCGCAGACAAAGCTTGCGGTCTTTGGCTCAGATTAATGACTGCATTAGTTACGGCAATTTGCCCCTATAGAATTGCAGCGCACTTTGAATTAATTTAGCAAGAGATCGATCGCAAAAAAAAACAAAAAAAAAACAACAATAAAAAATAAATAAATAAAACAATGGAATGAATCCAAAGGACATTATGTTTCGCCTCGGAAAACAGGAAACATTTCAAAACGAATCGCATGTGAAATTATTTTTCATAAATTGCCCGTCTGTTCCGTTCCTGACCTACAGGCAGGATTAAATCAGACCCCTGCCTCCCGCCCTCTATTCGCGAATGACAGATCAGTTGATAAGAACAGTTTATGGATCGTTTCCGGAATGGCAATTATCCTCTCCTCGCGTTCGCGGTTCTTCGCATCACTTTTCCTTTGGGGGCCAGATTATCATTTTTTTGTTAAAAATGCGCATAAGGTCCAAACTGTTTTCTGCTCATATCTGCTATTTATAGAACAATGTAGGAATAATACGCATTGTGTATGCGTGCAAACAAAATGGATAAAATCTGAACAGCTATTACTTTGCATTCCGTTGCTAGTGGGAAGTTTGCTAACGCAGTGTACAGTAGATGCAGGCTTTTTCACATTACTCCTGTGATGCAAAGGAATTATCTTCTTTTTTTTTTTTTTGCATCTCACAGATAAAAGGGTGCATATTTTTGGGAGAGAGACATATTTGGGGGCTGCTAGGCAAATAGCCTTGAACAAAAGTAACTGGTATTTGATTGGCTGGTATGAATATCTCATTGGCCGCTGAACCTGGGGCATAATCTCCGCAAAACCTGCTTCATTTGCCGTTTTACACAGATCGAACATTACTCTTTTTCCTTTCACTGAGTCTGTTGGTCAACAGAAATGATCATTTGTATTTTTAAAAATAATAAAAAATTTAGGACAAAGTACACTGGTCAGTACTCACGGCGCGGCTTTTGAAACTGCTTTACTTTGCAGAGACAACTGCTCACTGGCAAGAAATACTACTTACACCTAAAAAGGCCTGAAGCAAAAGAAGGACTATTACATTCTGATCTCCCCACAGTTCCTAAAGTCTCTCAGCAGTTCCTAAGATCTCTCCTCAGTTCCTAAGATCTCCCAGCAGTTCCTAAAATATCTCCCTGCAGTTCCTAAGATCTCTCCTCAGTTCCTAAGATCTCCCTGCAGTTCCTAAGATCTCCCCACAGTTCCTAAGATCTCCCCATAGTTCCTAAGATCTCCCCACAGTTCCTAAGATCTCCCGACAGTTCCTAAGATCTCCCCACAGTTCCTAAGATCTCCCTGCAGTTCCTAAGATCTCCCTGCAGTTCCTAAGATCTCTCCACAGTTCCTAAGATCTCCCCACAGTTCCTAAGATCTCTGTGCAGTTTTCCTGGTCCGGCTTGGTTAGGAGAGGAGAGAAAGGAGAACATAATTTCCCCATCATTCCAGGAATCCCCCCATCTGCACGTCTGGCGTGCATAAACGACCCGGCCTGCAGCTGGAGAGGGGGCGGAGCTACCCAGACGCCGCCTCTCTTCGGGCTCCTCCGGTGGGGAGACTTCCTGTGTTCCTGTGTAAGCGGAACCCCGGGCCTGCGTGTGATTATCTGCGGCAGACATTCCGGCTCTGGGCTCGGGTCTGAGGGCAGCGTTATCGGAGCCCCTCGGTATCGACTCCGCAGCGTGCTCCGGGCGTTACAGGAGGGAAAGGAGGGGGGAGGGGGGGGGTGATATGCTTCCCGGAAAGGCCTGGGGCAGACAGTGCGTTTGCCAGGGCCGGACAGAGGGAGAGGATTTTCGATGTGGAAAGTGGCCACACAAGGGCGTCCCAACTGCAGGCACCAGACGCCGTTAGAAAATGCGTGAGTTTAAAAAAACAAAAAAAAAACAATTCCACGTCAAACGAGAGAACTTCTTTCCAGCAGGGTTTTCCCCCTCTGATTAGGAGTCAGAGTGGAACACAATGCTCTTCATTCACCAGCCCCCCCCCCCCAGTCACCTCCGTTTCGCCTCCCCGTCAGGAGAACTGGGCCTCGGCCAAACCAAACGACACAGCGGGAGGCCAGACCGTTACCGCTCCTCCAGCGGCGGGAAAGAGCGCGCGTCCTGAACATCTCGCGGGCCACGAGTCCACGAGCCCCGAGAAGTGAATTAAAGGGGGCGGGCATGTTAGGAAAGAGTACTGTAAATACGCGAGGCTTTGTCTCTCCCCCCTCGCCCGCGTTTATGAGGACCGCAGAGTTCAGGTGATGACAGGTTCAGGTGGCGTGTGCATTCTGGCACAGATCGCAGGCGCCAACAGTCCACGCTTTGTTCACGACTCCTGCGATGGGAACGGTGTGGTGCTGGGGGGGAGGGGGCCGGGGGGGGGGGGCGGAGTGGCCTGAGGGTGCACACACGTAGGCGAGCGACCCGTCCGCTCCTTCAATGACACCATTCAGCCAATATGGCCACATGACACAGGCCAAGAGGTCGTCCGAGACCCCGTGACCTGCAGACACAGGGACCCCCATTCATATTGCGATAAACCCCCCCCACACCCCAGGGGTGTCAAAAGCATTTTAGACGAAGTACAGGGGTAGGAGAGGGGTTCTCCTTGCCTGTACAGGCCTCAGCCACACTGCCACTCTAGGGCTTCAACATTATTCATTATACTACAAACACCCAAAAAAGAGGATGCAAACACTGGACCTGCACATAGACATGTACACACTCACTCACTCACTCGCTCACTCGCACACTCGCTCACTCGCACACTCGCTCACTCGCTCACTCGCTCGCACACTCGCACACTCGCACACTCACTCGCACACTCACTCGCACACTCACTCGCACACTCGCACACACACACACACACACACACACACATACTCTCCCCCACACACACACACACACCGTGGTGCTGGGAGAAAGCAATTAGCCGTTCGGCTGTGGAATGCCACGGCGGGGGTGAAACACCTAGCGCCAGCGTGGAAAAGGTATCCCACAACATTCACCTCCTGGGAAAAGAGACATGGGCGTGGAACGCGACAGCCATTCTGTTTCTTATGCGAGAAAGATCGGCGGAGACAGTCTGGCCAGCGTACGTGCAGCCGAGGGTCACAAGTAACTGTGAAATGCATTCGGAGCGAGACGCCGGTTGACCATTCCCCTCCCACTTAAACTGGCTGCCCACGGGGGAAAAGTTACCCTGTAAAAGGGAAAAGAAAACCCCAAAACATCAAAAAGGTTTTTCTCCCGCTGAAAGTGATAGGGTCCAGTAGATGAACATCCTGGCTAGAGTATCCCCCCCACCCCCACCCCCCAACCGTTTGCTCAAACTGGTCTTTAAACCACACTCTTGAGGTAACGCACGTGCAGGCAACAGATTTATGAGCCAGCCCAGCATTTAGTCTCTCAATGGGGTCAAAGGTCACAGACAAGTGTATTTAATGGCGGTGAGCGAAATGCTTCCTGTTCATGAGCCCAGCCAAGAGCTTGCCCTGGCTGAGCCCTGTACGGAGTTAAGCGCCAGTTTTTACTTATTGCCTCCTTTGCCCTAATGAACCCCGTCTCTATCGCCGCAAATAACTGCCTGAGGAACTGCTAACAGCCATGCAACAAACAGGCCGCCACTGAGGATTCTGGGTAATCTTCCATGGGGGGGCGGGGGGGGTGGGGTAATTCCTTTTAGGCTCAAACGTCGTCAGTTACTGAAAGCAAGATGCCCGTGTGCCAGCTATGCCTGGAGCGGAGCTTTTAATGAACACAGAGGGACTGCAAGAGAACAAACAATCGTTTTTTTTTTGGTTTTTTTAAAGGTGCAGTTCTGCTGCAGTTTGGATCAGAGCAGGAAGCCCCGAGGCCCAGGGTCTCAAACGTCCGCTCTCCTGAACAAACACGCCTGCAACACGCCGCGGCTGCAGAGCTTCATGTGTAATGCGCGCTATCATGAGCCTGCATCGCCAACTGTGCACATAGACACACACAAGTCCACACACACACACAACCACACACACACACACACACACACACACACACACACACACACAACCACACACAAACAAAGACACACACGCACTCATACATATACACAAACACAGACACACACACACACAGCTCTACCCTCACACAGACAGCGCCACAAAGCTGACACATTCCGCACGGTTGGCATGGATACTGACGATTCCCATTAGACGTGGCATATGGGATACGCTCGCGCGTGCCAAGCATTCCCGAGACCGACCTGCCTTTTTATCGGAATAGATGGGAGAGCGGGACTGGCACGGCTCATTTCTAACATCGAAACCAAGGGAAACGTGGAACCAATTTCATTCAGGTGGGACAATATTTAACAAGACAACAGGAAATAGCCTTTCAGGCAGTTTCGGGCTTGGCCAAGACAAATTTACCTTAATGCCAGGATATTTTGCAACTGATTTTTCCCCAGGCGGTGCAGTAACATGTCAGACTGTTTAAAAGCACTGCTGAGAACCTTTGTTTTGACAAAGACAGGTTCAGGCAAAAACAGCAGTGTCCAAAAACCAAGTATAAAATGGCAACCGACAACTGGGTCGTTCTCAAAGCCACAACTGGAACACATCGCGTCATCTTATTAACATTAAACCTTTGTGTTGTTAATGCTCAGGATAATTCAACACTCCCTCTCAATTGAGTCTCACTTGACAGTAGGGTGTCATTTTATTTATTTTACATGGGTAATTTTCGAAGGGGCGCTGGGCCCCGCAGGGGGACTCACCTGAGCCTTGGCCAGCCTCTTCTCCAGCTGGTCCCTCTCCCGCTCGCTCTGCAGAAGACGCTTGTTCAGCTCCACCACGTCCCCCTTCAGCGAGGCCAGGGCTGCCAGGTGGAGCTGCAGAGACCAGAGAGGAACCAAGGATTAGACCTGCATCTCACTGTGACTGTGACTGACTATATACCTGCACCTAACTGTGACTGTACACCTGTACCTAACTGTGACTGTCTATACACCTGTACCTAACTGTGACTGTACACCTGTACCTAACTGTGACTGTCTATACACCTGCACCTAACTGTGACTGTCTACACACCTGTACCTAACTGTGACTGTCTATATACCTGCACCTAACTGTGACTGTCTATACACCTGCACCTAACTGTGACTGTCTATACACCTGCACCTAACTGTGACTGTCTATACACCTGCACCTAACTGTGACTGTACACCTGTACCTAACTGTGACTGTCTACACACCTGTACCTAACTGTGACTGTACACCTGTACCTAACTGTGACTGTCTATACACCTGCACCTAACTGTGACTGTCACACCTGCACCTAACTGTGACTGTAACCTGTCTACACTACTGCATAACTGCACTACTGTGACTGTCTACACACCTGTACCTAACTGATGACTGTCTATACTACCTGACTAACTGACTGTACACCTGTACCTAACTGTGACTGTACACCTGTACCTAACTGTGACTGTCTATATACCTGCACCTAACTGTGACTGTCTATACACCTGTACCTAACTGTGACTGTCTATACACCTGCACCTAACTGTGACTGTACACCTGTACCTAACTATGACTGTCTATACACCTGCACCTAACTATGACTGTACACCTGTACCTAACTGTGACTGTCTATACACCTGCACCTAACTGTGACTGTCTACACACCTGCACCTAACGCATAACTGTGACTGTTCCCACACTTGTACATAATGCATATCTATGACTGTCTACACACCTGCTCGCTAACTGTGACTGCCTACACAACTGTCCCTCATTATGTATAACATAGAATGTCCATTTTACTAGTCAAAAAAATACCACACCTTCATGACGTCTGAACTCACATTAAAGGAACCAATGCACACACAGAACACTGTGCATGTACTAGCATTGTACTAGCATACACATTCACTGAACACACAGACACACACACACACACACGCACAGCACACACAGCACACGCACACACACGCACACACACACACACAGACACAGACACACAGACACACAGACACACAGTTCCACGTTGGCCCTGTGCTGGAAGCATACTGCACTCGAGTGAGTCAACATTCGCCGCGCCAAAACGCTCTCCTCCGCGGCGGGTAGCCGAGATCTCTCTCTTGGATCTCTCCCTCTCTCTCTCTCTCTCTCTTGGATCTGTCTCTGTCTCTGTCTCTGTCTCTGTCTCTGTCTCTGTCTCTCTGTCTCTCTCTCTCTGTCTCTCTCTCTCTCTCTCTCTCTCTCTCTCTCTCTCTCTCTCTCTCTCTCTCTCTCTCTCTCTCTTCTCTCTCTGTCTCTTCTCTTCTCGTCTCTGTCTCTCTCCTCTCTCTCTCTCTCTCTCTCTCTCTCTCTCTCTCTCTCTCTCTCTCTCTCTCTTGGATCTCTCCCTCTCTCTCTCTCTCTCTCTCCTCTCTCTCCTCTCTCTCTCTCACTCACTCACTCCTGCTGCCTCCGGCTCCACAGTCCCCGGCGCGTGGGCTCAAACCACACACTGCTCCTCGCCAGGAATACCCCCCCAGACCCCAGCTCCACTCCACTGACTCACTGAGCAGATCCAGGCTAGCGTTCCTCCACCACAAACCCGCCCGAGAATCTATCACAATACCCAGGCAGCAAACCGCCAAGGCCCCGCGTTGCTCGCCAAGGGTTTACTAATGAAACGTACCGCAAAGTAGATCAATTAAAGATCACGACAGCCGTGGTTCAAGAGTTATAGTTCATGAGACATCAACCACAACCACAAAGGCCTTACTAATGAAACGTACCGCAAAGCAGATTAATTAAAGATCACGCCAGCCGTGGTTTAAGAGTTATGGTTCATGAGACATCAACCACAGCGTGGCAGCACCAGAAATCCGAACTATCGATGCGTGTCATCGGCGAATGATTTCGCAATCCGGTAGGAAACTCAGCGCCTGACATTCGACGCAGCTCAGTTTAGCACAGCGCATGAAAAAACAGGGGGACACTTTCCAGAACTTTCCATAACTCACCCCATACACGTCCCCTCCTTCAAAACGCAGGGCCTGTGTCCATGCAACGATGTGGGAGAAAGTGCCAGAAAACAAAAGAGGGAACTGCCACTGGGCCCCCCCACCCCCCATCCCACCCCCGCAGCCAGAAATGTGACCCCGCTGCTCACAAAATCAAGGCGCATGACCCAGGCCCACGCCTCTATGGCGAGGAACGTGTGAACAGAGATGCTCTTCCTCTTAGGGCAAGTTCTAAAAAGGCCAGGTCATTTCCGGGGGGTACAAGAGGCGGGGGGGGCCTTAACCTCAAAATACCAAATGGACCCAACTGTAGAGAGCACCAGAGTTAGCCCATCCTGTTACCTCAGACAACCTCCTCTGCAGATATTAACGGCATCTGAAATGTGAATAATTTATTAATGGCCGACCTATATTAAGGCCGTCTATGAAAAGGCTTTCTGCTTTGGGCTGGATGTAAATTAATTAGAGGTGACGGATCGCTTCCTGCTCCGTCCCCCACTCCAGTCCTGGGAGCCGCTTTGAATTAAACGCGGGGCGGGGCAGCCAAGGATAAAGTGAGCACATCTGAACCGCATGAATAAAAGAATAAGGCCCGTTGTTCTTTTGGCGCAGAGTGTCAAGAGCCTGTCAGGGTCTGGGCTGAGACCCAAAGTCTGCTCGGATTCTGAGCCATTGATTTTTGTTTTGTTCTTAACCTCCCTCAAAAAACTAAAAGAGGACTTAAAAAAAGACATGAAAGAGGGGAAGGGAAATGTATTAGTGATGCCAAAGGACGCATTACTGCCAAAAATAAACCAGGAAAAGTGAGTCTTCATTTCAGAGGCAGTAATCTGAGGCAGGCCCAACTGCTCTGGACCCAACTGCTGAAGAGCATAACTGCTGGAGGGGGGGGGGGGGGGGGTTAACTGCTGGAGGCCTGACCGCTGGGGGTATCTGCTGGGGGCCTGACCGCTGGGGGTATCTGTTGGGGGCCTGACCGCTGGGGGTATCTGCTGGGGGCCTGACCGCTGGGGGTATCTGCTGGGGGCCCAACAATGGAGGACCCCAGCTGGGGGTTTGGCTGTTGTACAGAGAGAGGAAGAGAGAGGAAGATGGGTTTCTGCAGGCGTGCCATGCAACACTGCCATCCCGGCCAACCGAACCAGCCCGTTCCAGGGTCTCACTGAAGCCAGTGGTGCGTTTGCGTACCTTTCCCTGAACGAGAACGAGGCTCAAGGGCTTACGAGGCTCACACAAGCGCCCGTACGCCGTAAAAAGACTGAAGGTTAAATCCTCCCCAGCCGCAGATCCCTTCCTTAAACGTGTGAGATGGCCGACGCGTGCGGAGGAGCCCGACCTCGTAATGAGGAGCACATCCGCGCGTAAGCACACAAAGCACACGCATCCGTCTGTGTCCTCACGTTAACGATCGAACCCGTTTCCGTCAGAACCATAATCGCTCCTCTTCCACGTTCCGCACACCGTCCGGTCGGTGGTTGAGTCGGAGGGGCAAACACATCACTGAAATCATCCTGAGAATATATGGCCGAACACCAAAACGCACACACCTCAGCTGCTACCGCACATGTCTGCGTGGGCACTCAGGAAAAATTACAGACATGCTTCGGTAAAATTATTTTTTTTAAAAAGGGTTTTCATATAGTCCCACAGTACATTAAACCCTTCGGAATGAGTCACCTGCTGTCTCAATCACAGGAGCTGTGTGGTGAAACCGCGGGCGCCTTGCTGCGGCGTGCCTAAAACGACTTCCACGAGGGCGCGTGTTCCAGCATCTTTAAAGTTACCCCGGGACGAGAAGACGGGCCTTTCCCGCGCCCCGCTCCGCCTGAAATAAAACGGACCGTATGACACTCAGCCGTTTAAAGTCCAGCGGTGAATATATCAGCCAACCGGTTTACCGTCTGGGGCGGCCAGCGCGGTGCCAGACACCGGCCAATGAGCGGCTGAGAGGGAGGTGCCGGGGGGGGGGGCGGGGCTACTGTGCTTAAAATATCAATCTTTATTCTGCTGAACCCCTTAAATCCCCTACACACCCAGCGCCAGACGTCCCCAGGAGGGCATAAACCACCCTGAGCAGGCCGGTAAGCGTGTGGGGCAGAGTGGATGAACTGACCAATGGGGAGCTGCGGAAGGGGGGGGGGAATTGGAGCCATCCCCTACTCCCGACCCCCTCAAGGTAAATTATATTACAGTCCCATTACTGTATGTCCATTATCCATCTGGGGAAGGGGCAGTCTTGTTTCCAATCTCACAGTTGTTTGTGCACTAGCAGGAGACTGAGGCTTCATTTCAGACAGGCAGTTCTTAAGACAGCTCTATTGGTGCCCCTTTGCCGTTCTGTCTCATGCCGCCGGGGTCCTTCCTCTGCACGGTAAGAGGAGGCAGACAGCACCAACCAGATGGGACAGGGGACACCTGGAGGCGCACTACTGCTCTGTTTATTCAAGGTGAGCTAATGCCACATGACTGCCCTCAAAAAGAAGGTTTTTTTGGAGGGAAGGGGGGAGGGGGGGTGTGGCCACTGAAGGCAACTTCTGCTATTATAAATCCATATCCCATGAAGCAGGAGATAACAGAAGAGCACACCAAACAGAACGCAACGTCAGACGTGCTTCGAGCTGAACAGTCCTGGCCAAGAGACAAGCCCATCACAAGCTCTACGCTCTCGTCTCTGACACTAAAAAATAAAAAATAAAAAAAACCATTGATGCTGAAAATTAAAATACCAGACCCAGTGAAGCACTCTCTTCAAAATTTCAATTCACTTTTGAAAGACTTGCATTAGATTTTTTTAAAGGGAAGGCTAAAAAGCAATGTTGCGTATCAGTTAGCGAACTGTACTTGTATTCATACAGCAAGTCATGTCAGACCGAGAGTGCTGGTCTATAATCAGATTTGCACTGTTCTGGCGCATGGTTGGGCACCACAATCTGGTATCTGTTAAGGCTCTGTTCTAGGCATGATGGCTACGACGTATCGTTAGGCTTGTTCTAGTGCATGGATGGGTCCCCTGTATCGTTAAGCAGTTCTAGTGCATGGAGCCTCGACTGATCTGTAAGGCTCTGTTCTAGTGCATGGATGGGCCCCATGGTCTGGTATCTGTTAAGGCACTGTTCATGCAATGGCCTACGCTGGTATCTGTTAAGGCTCTGTTCTAGTGCATGGATGGGCCCCACAGTCTGGTATCAAAATTGTTCTCCATTGTCATTGTTGGACATCATCCTGTTGAGCTGCACATTAAGTGTCTTCCTCTGACTCATGTCCATGTGAGCCCAATTGGTGAGCTGTGGTGTGATTAAAACATGCGTTGGAGAAGAGCACATGCTGGTCTTCTCTCTTAAACTGATAGTGCAGATTGCAGCAGTGAGTGATAAATGGCATTAGACATTTTAAATTGGAGAGAAAGGTGGGGGGGGGGGCATCATGTTTTAGGTTTTCCAAAAAACCTCCAATGACTACAGAATCAGCAGGGATATGCCATCCAGTGAACTAACCAGTCTGGGGGGGGGGGGGGCCGTACCAACTAAATTGGCCAGTTAAATTCGATGTTTCAGTTCCCCACCTAACCAATTCTGCAAAGGGGGAACGCGAGCGTTCCAATCTCACCGGCACCAAAACAAATAAGTTTTCTGCAGGAGGCAGAAAGATGGGATTCATTTATCTAATTCAGCTGCAGCCGGCGGCCTGCCAGAGACGAGCGCGTCACATGGGACCCATTCAGCACCGGGCTAATTGAATGCATTAGAGGCAACAGTGTCTGCTTGTCTGATAAATTCTCTTTCGAGGCAGCATCCCCCTCCACCACTCCGCTAAAACCACTGGTTTTTTTTTTGTTTTTTTTGCAGGCCGCTATTTTGAAGCTTCACAGCGTGGGAGCGCCAAGATTCGGTCTGCGCTGCTGTAGGGGGTCTTCGTTATAGCCGTCAAGCTAGCGGAGGCGGAAGGTTAGCGTTGCGTTCACACACACATACACACACACACACACACACACACACACACACACACACACACACACACACAGTCATACGTGCACACGCTCACATTACATTACATTTAGTTAGCAGACGCTTTTATCCAAAGCGACGTACAAAAGTGCAGATCATGGTCACTGGACAACTACAAAACACAGGTTCAGTAAGATACAATACTCATTTCGTACACACTCATTCACACTCATTCACACACACACACAAACACACACACACACCCACAACCTACTTTAAAAAAAAAAAAAAACAGAAACTAAAACAAAAGCTCCATCAATGTGCAGTTGTTTTATTAATGAAACGTTTTTCTTTTATGCGATGACCTGAGAGAACAGGCCACACTCCCGCTGAAGCACCGCGGTGTGACGTCATTCTCATTTCCCCAGGGGGGTCATAATCACGTTAAAGCCATGGACCCTCTTGGTCAGACTCCGCCCCCCCCCCCACCCTGGGGGCCGGCCCTTGTCACACTCTGGCCCCTCCCCCTGCTTGTGATGTTCCACAGCTGTATCAGGCCAACAGAATCAATGGGAGGAGCTGTGGGCATGGCCACGGGCAGCTCTGGGGGGGTGGGGAGGTGGGGGTGGCTCATCGCTAATGGTGGCACTAAATACGCGAAGGCTAGCACTTTCCACCTCATCAGCCCAGCACCGCGAATCTCCACGGCGATGTGGAGTTCCACAGCTGTATCAGGCCAACAGAATCAATGGGAGGAGCTGTGGGCATGGCCTGAATCGCTCCAGCAAAATACCAAGTGGTATAAACGGACTGTGCTGCAGTTCTAAAAGTGTAAGACACACTATATGTGTGGATAGACCAAATGCTATTTCCTTAAGTAACAGCAACATAATGCTTTTGTATGATGATGTAATTAAAATTAACTGCCAAATTAATTTTTATTGATGGAGATATGAACAATTAAAAAAAAAAAACCCAACAAATTATCAGGATGTGTGTTTAAAGCACTGAAAGCAGATGTGCACAGACTAACCCATACTGACACGGATCCAGAGGTGGACAGGAACAGGGATGTGTAACAGGGCCTCTTCGAAGAAATTAGGCGAGAGGACATAAACCGGCACTAAACGCACAAACACAAGCTTAGGCAAACAAGCTAGCAGCGCTTGTAAAAGTCAGTGTAGGAGGGAAGAAAAAAGAAAGAAAGAGAACATGACCCCTGATGACCTCACACAGAACGCACATCTCACCGGCTCCTCGGTAACCTGCGCGTTCACCTCGAGCGGCAACACGTTCACTTCTCAAACGTACGCACACGGCAGCCCCTGTGGAGACGCTGCTACGCCCCTGCGCTCCCTGACCACGTCACCCCCCACCCCCCCCCACCCCCCACCCCCCACCCCCCCCCGAGCAATGTCGTCTTTGTTTCACTGCATGTCCCATTTGTCCTGAGCTGGAATGTGTCTACAGGAAACAGACTTGCCCCGGTGTTCAACTCCGCTTTTACCCCCACCCCACCCCCCAAATCTCCTGCTACACCCTCCACCCCTGCGTGAAACTCCATTCTTACCCCCGACCCAAATCTTCTGGCTGAACACCCCCCCCCCAGTCAGACGGCACACCTAAACCTTGTGCTACGCGCTCCCCCTCTTTGCACTTCACTTTTGGCTGCCGACTCATTGGCCATCTCTGGTTTTACAGACGCTGGGTGATTTCAGCACTCATTGTGATGAGGCTTTAGAGTACCCCCCCCCACCCCACGCCTCCAGCCCCCCCCATTTCCTTCCCGTGGGGGGGGGGGGGCAGGGTAATCAGGGTGTGGGCCGGACCCCGATTGTGAGGCGGGTCTGACCGTCGCCTCACTCAGTCGTACAGGAACAGAAACCCAAACCTGGCAACCCGAAACCCAATCTCTGCGGGGGGGGGAACAACGGGTGCAGGAACAACGGGTCAGAGATGGCGGGGGCTCCAGGCCAGGCAGACTTGAAATGGCCGTCAGCCACCAGCCTTGGTGGGGGGGAAGAGGGGGCGGAGGGTCAAAGGTAAATGGTAAATGGACTGCATTTATATAGCGCTTTTATCCAAAGCGCTTTACAATTGATGCCTCGCATTCACCAGAGCAATTTACTCTGCTTTCACTGCTTTCTCGGTCTGTTTCAGGAAAGCGGCGGTGGTTATCCAAAGGTGACCGGCGAAAAGAATGCCCCCCGCTGGACGGGACGCTCCGAGCTGGGACAGAGCGCTCCTCTAACACACCGCAGATTCGGATCAGAACGAGCGCCCGCGCAACCCTACGCTCACACACCGAGTACACAGACTCCTCCCAAGCGCCCCGTATCCCAACCCAACAGCACCGCGGTCTCACAAACCGCTCTCATAGCAGCAGCCAATCAGACGCTAGCCAGGAAAACGCAGCCCTAACAGACCACCTGCAGCCACAGCAACCCCTCCACTGCCCTCGCTCTCTCTCTCTCTCTCTCACACACATCAACACTGAGCGGCTTACCCCCCCCAGGCTACGTTCGGCCGGACCCGCTTAAAACCACCCGGACCAAAAAGCGCGAGACGCACCCCCCGAGCAGCGAGCAGCGAGCGAGCACCACCCGCGTAACCCCAGCCCGGGGCAGCGGGGCAGCGGGACGGGGGAGAGGCTAGCCGGCCCGGGGCCGCGGGACGGGGGAGAGGCTAGCCGGCTCCTGGCAGGACATCAGCGTGCTGCATAACTCGCATTCCTCACCCAACACATAATTTCCTCTCCGCACAGAGGTGTCACACATTTAAACCCCAAAAAACACACTTAGCGTTCTAACGAAAGGGAAAAGAGGAGGAACGAGCAGCAGGCGGCTGAGGCCGGGAGACTCACCGAGACGAGGCGAGCTCGAGAAAAGCGGAGAGCGCGGTGGGGAAGGCTTGTCCTCCAGCTGGGACAGACGCCCGTTCGGCTGCAAGTAAACAGCCGCACGGACCTACAGAGCTCCTTCCCAAAGATTTCCTGCAGGAAGCCCATCCCCACCCAGCCGGCATGAGCGCGGGACGTTCAGGAAACACACACACACACACACACTCACACTCAGTCTCTCACAAACACACAGTCACACACACACACACACACACACGGTCTCACACACTCACACACACTCACACTCACACTCACACTCCCTCTCGCTCACACACACACTCACACGGTCTCACATACACACCACACACTCACACACACACTCTCTCTCACACACACACACACTCATTCACACACACACACACACACACACGCACACACACTCCCTCTCGCTCACACACACACTCACACTCAGTCTCTCACACACACACGGTCTCACATACACACCACACACTCTCACACACACTCTCTCTCACAAACACACACACACACTCACACACACACTCACT
Source organism: Anguilla rostrata (assembly GCF_018555375.3). NCBI lineage: Eukaryota > Metazoa > Chordata > Actinopteri > Anguilliformes > Anguillidae > Anguilla > Anguilla rostrata. Next base: position 31,255,485 of record NC_057946.1, on the reverse strand, counting down.
CATACACACACATTGCATTAGTGCCGTTTCAGGAATATCCTCGAAACACAGGCAATGATGCAGAGAGAGGAAACTAAACACACCCACTCTCACTGAGCATTTGATTATGGAAGCCAAGTCCACTTCCACAAAGACTGGCATGTGTGTCTCTCCCACATACTGTATGATCACACACATGTGCTTGAGCTGACATGAAAGACGTACACAATTAAAAATAAATAAAATCTTGAAGCAGGCCTAGAAAACTTTCATTCATGACCCTCCGTTTGAGCCTGAGCATGCAGTAAATAAGACACATCCAAAGACACGCACGACAGATTCTCCTCAGAAACCTCTGCTTTTCACACATTCTGTTTTGTGACTCGATTCAACAATGCACAGGGATTTCCCCAGGAACACAAGCTGGTCCACAATAGTCACTGAATAATACAGCCTGATTTGTCCAAATTGGCAACAGCACCCCTTGAAAGGACACGCCCATGACGTTAGCACAGATTGTAAACGGCCGCCAGATTCTATTCTTAACACAGACAGCACTGCTGAAGACACGGCGTTCCAAACGGATTCTTATGGAAAATCATTTAGGGGCGTGGTGTAAGAACAGCACCATGGCAACAAAACGCACGAACTGTAACAGAGCACTGGTAGCGGCCGTTAAGAAGGAGAGAGAGAGAACAGGAGGTACCACAGCAGCCGGGCATCTGACCAGTGCATACAACCCTGGGCGTAAGCACAGCACACTGCTGGAACATTACACACTCACCACTCACGCAGTGCTAGAACATTACACACTCACCACTCACGCAGTGCTAGAACATTACACACTCACCACTCATGCAGTGCTAGAACATTACACACTCACCACTCACGCAGTGCTAGAACATTACACACTCACCACTCACGCAGTGCTAGAACATTACACACTCACCACTCATGCAGTGCTATAGAACACATGCTCACTGTGTTAGAACACACTCACACACTGATAGAACATTACACACTCACCACTCATGCAGTGCTATAGAACACATGCTCACTGTGTTAGAACACACACTCGCACACTGAAAGAACACGCACATAGAGCATGAGAACACACACTTACAGCGTTAGAACACACACTCGCACACTGATAGAGCACACACATAGAGCGTGAGAACACACACTTACAGTGTTAGAACACACACTCGCACATTGTTAGAACTCACATTCACACCGCATTAGAACTCACACTCAAACAGTGTTCGCCAAACCTGCAGGGCCACTGCATTTCTCAGAGCAGACAGCCTCAATCCTGACATCACCCAGCCTGCTAGCGAAAGTGTCCAGATAAGAGCCCATTACACCCCCCCCCCTTCCACCGTCATTATGTTCCCTTCAATGAATCTGTTACAGGGGCACCCCTTAACCGGGGTGTTACCTTTTTAAAAAGCACCTTTAACTGGGGGTGTCAAAATGCAGACACTCTGAAACCATTCATTTCCTGACTCATCTCCCTGCTCACCCCCCCCCCCCCCCCACACCCAACCCCGACCATTTTTAAAGGGGTTTAAAGCACCACCCCAACCCCCAGCCCCCAACCCCCAGCCCCCCCGCCCCCCACGCTGCCCCAGTGCCACACAGACACAGACCGCCACCTGTAATTACTCACCACGGCCCCACAGAGACGCTCCGCTCGGGTAAATTAATCACTCTGGCTCAGGGATCTCAGGTGGAGGGGAGGTGCTGGCAGCTGCACCTCAGGGTAAAAATAAAAGCAGCCGATGGGGTTGATTAGCCGGGCGACGGGGCAGCCGGCTTCCAGAGTGAGGCTACTCACAGCCACCGCGTGGGGCTCCCCATGACGACCAGCGGCAAATCCTTTAACCGCAATTTCCCCAAACGGACCGGATTTCAGGGAGGTAGTAAATTTCAGGGATGACTGAAGGAAATTTTTTCACCAAAGCATTTTTTTGTTGTTTTGCTCCACTAAAAGAAAAGTCGCTTTTGCGTTCGACAGCAGAGAACAGATTCCCACGCGCGCGGGAGAAACTCCAGTCAGCGCATCAGGTTTTAGGGCCCCGGTTCACACGCCCTTACAGGCTACAAATCTCAGCCCAACAACATTTATAGCCGTTAATAACACAACACGGAGGCTATCGCTGTACCAAGGTCTCAGATTTGTTTGGATAGGCAGTCTAACCTATGGTGGAAATGAACACCGGTGGGTGAATCCACCTCGCCTTCAGGGTGTAAGTCTGCAAAAACGACCGGCAAAACTGCAGGTTGTCAAAATATTTCAAAATAATAACTGCAACGGGTCCCCCACAGTGGTGTGTCCCCACTAAAGGACTGGACTGCAGCACAGCGATTCAGCTCTTGGTTCCCGTGCTGGTGAAGGACTACAGCAGGGAATTCTGCTAGCGACAGCTTGTTAAATATCACCCCCCCGCCCCCCCAACTCCCAAAAGAAAATTGGGAATCATCACAGCTAATTTAAATCCAAATTAGTTTACTCCCTTCCCCCCCAATAAAGTACATTTTATTGTTGCAGTTTCAGTAATTGGCGCTGGCAAAAGTAACGTTCACAAGCAGAGAGGAGTCCCAGCAGACAACAGAAACAGCCAGAGATGCGCCTCCACCCCCTGCCCATTCCATTCACACGCTAGGGCATTTCAGTCACAGACCGGGGCATTTCAGTCCCACACCAGGGCATTTCAGTCCCACACCGGGGCATTTCAGTCACAGACCGGGGCATTTCAGTCCCACACCGGGGCATTTCGGTCACACGGCGGGGCATTTCAGTCACATGCCGGGGCATTTCAGTCCCACACTGGGGCATTTCAGACACACGCCGGGGCATTTCAGTCACAGACCGGGGCATTTCAGACACACGCCGGGGCATTTCAGTCACACGCCGGGGCATTTCAGTCACACGGCGGGGCATTTCAGTCCCACGGCGGGGCATTTCAGTCACACACCGGGGCATTTCAGTCACACGCCGGGGCATTTCAGTCCCACACCGGGGCATTTCAGACACACGCCGGGGCATTGCAGTCACAGACCGGGGCATTTCAGACACAGACCGGGGCATTGCAGTCACAGACCGGGGCATTTCAGTCCCACGCCAGGGCACTGGAAGCTGCTTTTACAGTGCGAGAGTGTGTGAGTGTGTGTGAGTGTGTGAGTGAATTCAATTCCATTTTATTTGTATAGTGCATTTTACAGAGACACTGTCACAAAGACACACAAAAACGAGTGTGTGTGTGTTTGCGTGTGTGGGTGTATTCAATTCTATTTGTATAGCACTTCTTTATACAGACACTCATAAAGAGGCACAAAGACATGTGTGTGTGTGTGAGCGTGTGTGTACGTGTGTATGTGTGTGCATGTGTGTGCGCGTGTATGTGTGTGCATGTGTGTGCGCGTGTATGTGTGTGCATGCGTGTACGCGTGTATGTGTGTGCATGTGTGTGCGCGTGTATGTGTGTGCATGCGTGTACGCGTGTATGTGTGTGCATGTGTGTGCGCGTGTATGTGTGTGCATGCGTGTACGCGTGTATGTGTGTGCATGTGTGTGCGCGTGTATGTGTGTGCATGCGTGTACGCGTGTATGTGTGTGCATGTGTGTGCGCGTGTATGTGTGTGCATGTGTGTGCGCGTGTATGTGTGTGCATGCGTGTGCGCGTGTATGTGTGTGCATGCGTGTGCGCGTGTATGTGTGTGCATGTGTGTGCGCGTGTATGTGTGTGCATGCGTGTGCGCGTGTATGTGTGTGCATGTGTGTGCGCGTGTATGTGTGTGCATGCGTGTACGCGTGTATGTGTGTGCATGTGTGTACGCGTGTATGTGTGTGCATGTGTGTGCGCGTGTATGTGTGTGCATGTGTGTGCGCGTGTATGTGTGTGCATGCGTGTACGCGTGTATGTGTGTGCATGTGTGTGCGCGTGTATGTGTGTGCATGCGTGTGCGCGTGTATGTGTGTGCATGCGTGTATGTGTGTGCATGTGTGTGCGCGTGTATGTGTGTGCATGCGTGTACGCGTGTATGTGTGTGCATGTGTGTACGCGTGTATGTGTGTGCATGTGTGTGCGCGTGTATGTGTGTGCATGTGTGTGCGCGTGTATGTGTGTGCATGCGTGTGCGCGTGTATGTGTGTGCATGCGTGTGCGCGTGTATGTGTGTGCATGCGTGTGCGTGTATGTGTGTGCATGCGTGTACGCGTGATGTAAGAACCAATGCTGGTGAAATACAGTTAATACATACGTATTCCTCAGACGCTAAACCCAAACCCTCCCCTGAGCTGGTTAAAAATGGCCTGATATCTGCGGCTCAGCGCTTGCGGATCGGAACGCAGAAGCAGAGGGGAATTAGAGTGAATACTGCTCAGCTCCCAGCCCAGCCACAAGAGCCCCAAACACGGCAGCACACCCCCACTTCTAACCCCTCTCACATCGTCTCCCACTCCATTTCCAGCTGTTTGCAACTCGTTTGTCTGCTTTGTGTAAGTTTGTAACTCCTGTGCTTTATGGCAGGTCCCCACCTGAGAGCAAAAGAGATTTCAATCTCAGTGGGGTTTTCCTGGTTAAATAATTTTTTTTTTTTTAATCTGACAGTTGACTCTTGCCTTTCTCCAGTGCAGAGAAGCGCAAATCTGAGGCCAGTAGAAGGTTTTCCTTTCTGACAGCTAATCGACGAACGCCACTGATTGGCCAGAGACTGAACTCACCAGGTGTCCCAGGTTTAAATCAGTCCCTGATTGGAGGGTAGGAATGAAAACTAGCAGTGCTACTGGCCTAACCCTATCCCTCCTGACCACCACCAGTAAAAGCACCTAACCAGCCAAGTCCAGTGAAGATTGATGGTGTTTTTTTATTTTATTTTATTTTTTAGACAGTGCATTCAGTCAACGAAAAAAGCAGGGGAAACGGTTTTTCTCTAAAGTGATGCATTCAGTTTTTCTAACCTACATTTCTCTGGATTTCATGCCAACCTCTGCTCCCCCCCCCTTCCCAAGCATCAGGAATGGTCACTCTCCCCCATCTTACAGACGTGGCTACGGCATATTTCTGCAGAAATGGAACCCCCCCAGGGCTCGCAAAGCACAAACCAATTTGACAGAGGACCTCGCCAGAAACAGAGATCTGCGTGCGAAACAACCTGAGCCAGCACTTTCGCAAACGATCGAGAAACTCGCCTGTCGCAAAAAAAAAATAAAAAAACACTTCCTGGAAAATCGAAAAAGAAAAATATAACCATTCAACAGTCAAATCGGGGACTGAAAAAAATACTCCACCGCACTGCTAAATGGAAGGATCATTCCTCCTCTGATGAAGAGGATTAACCGTGTTCCTGAACTCAGACCGAATCGGCGGAGCACTTGTGGAGAAAGCGAAACCGCGCGGAACGCCGCTCGCCGATCACATCTGGACTAGAGCTTCAGCAGGGCCCGCAGCGCTCAGAGGGACTCGGACTGTAAATGAGGCGAGCCCTGGAGCGGTACAGATCACCGCAGGCCCCTCTCCCTCTCTCCCTCTCTCCCTCTCTCCCTCTCTCTCTCTCTCTCTCTCTCTCTCTCTCTCTCCCCCCCCCTCCCTCCCTCCCTCCCTCCCTCTCCCTCTCCCTCTCCCTCTCTCTATCTCTCTCTCTTCTCTCTCTCTGAAGCGGGCATACCTTCTCTCTCCCCGCCGTGTGCTTGCTTATGCCTGGCAGGAGAGGATGAAAGCGGGACGGAATCACACGCGCCGCTAATTACAAACAAGCGCGTGCACATCAAAGGGCTTAGAGGAGCGCGGCATTACGCATGGACCCTCCCCCCCCCCCCACCTCCTTGTTACCCCCCCACCTGTCCCCTGCCGCCGCCGCCGCAGCGTCCGCGAGGCCATGCGGAGATTTCCCGCTCGCGCAGCTGCACAGGGGCACGTCTGACTGCGTTTCCGTCTGCAGCCATTTTCATCGCTGCCTTCGCCCTGTTGGTGTGGATACTGCACCCTGTGCTAACACAGTGAGACAGACTGTGCTGAACTGTCCAGACGCACTGAGCCGAACTGCGCAGTTACAGTGAGCCAGACTGTGCAGTCACAGTGAGCCAGACTGCGCAGATGCAGTGAGACAGACTGCGCAGATGCAGTGAGCCAGACTGCGCAGATGCAGTGAGACAGACTGTGCAGACACAGTGAGCTGGACTGTGCAGACACAGTGAGCTGGACTGCGCAGATGCAGTGAGGTAGACTGTGCAGACACAGAGAGCCGGACTGCGGAGATGCAGTGAGACAGACTGCGCAGATGCAGTGAGGTAGACTGTGCAGACACAGAGAGCCAGACTGCACAGATGCAGCGCTCAACATTCTCACGCCCAAAACACTGACACAACGCACAAAACAGCAAGAACCTCAGCTGATACTGAGCTCCCCCAAAAGCACTCTGCAGTTTTTTACAGGGTTATATTTTATGTGGAATGAAAGAGGTGTGTAATATGCTGGGTAATATAATGTGGAATATATGCTCTGTGGAACCCTAAGATGTCCTGCCTTACTTACGGCGTGAGAGAAACACACTGTCCTCCTGGGCAGAGAGATAAATCTCTTCTGGGATAAAACGGACGGATCCGTCAAATATTTATTCTGAAACCAAACGGTTTCACTTTGGGGAGGCCTCCAGTAGACATATGGGTTGAAGGGGGGCTGGGGGGGGGGAAATAATAAAGGCATCAGCATTCAACAATAACACTTGCCTGGGGCAAGTAAAACTGCTCAGTTACCCGTCCCGTCAGGCAAGTGAAGATTCAGCGCAAATCCACGATTCGTTTGTTCCACCTCTCCACTTGCCACCGCTAAGCTAGCACAGAAGCCGAGTTGCGTGCAAGAAGGAAAAGCGGTCACAAGGTCGGAGGGCTCGGTTGGTTACAGAGACTGCACTCCCCGTCCGTGACCGTCTGGAGATAATCCCCCCCCACCCCCTATAACTACACTTAGGGCCCTATTAGGGTCTAATATCAGAACATCTTCCATAAAGCAGCAAATGAAAAGGAAAAGACCGGTACGGTCAATCCATCCATTATCTGTACCCGCTTATCCTGAGCAGGGTCGCAGGGGGTGCTGGAGCCTATCCCAGCACGCATTGGACGAGAGGCGGGATTACACCCTGGACAGGCCGCCAACCTATCGCAGGGCACACACACCGTTCACTCACACACTCGTACCGATGGGCAATTTAGAGTCAACAATTAATCTAACCTGCATGTCTCTGGACTGTGGGAGGAAACCGGAGTGCTGAAACCCACCGGACGGGAAACCCAGCTCCCAGAAAGCCCAATCGGGATGAACCGACTCTGCTACCACTGCACCACGACAGGAGACTGCAGCCCCACGAAGCCCCAACGAGATTCGAACCCACGACCTTCTTGCTACCCACTGCACCACCCTAAAAGGGTACCGTGTCACATGCAGTAAAAGACCCGTTTCAGCCTGTTGCTGGTGATAGCGATAGATGCACCAGCAGTGCAACCTTAACTGAGCTGGGTCAGAATTAGCCTGCCTCTCCACAGCCCCCTGCTCCCTTTCACTGGGCTTTTATGACACACTTCCTCAGCCCGCTCTGAGCCTGCAGTTTCCTCAGTGTCCTACAAGAGCCTTCCCTCTTCAACACTTCAGTTCTTGCGTCAATTACCATGTCGATATACGCGAGATAACAGGTTTTAGTACAGAGTCCATGGGGTTTATATGCAATTCAGGCAAACTTTTCCATATCCAGTCAAGTATAAATAAAGTTTGGGCACGTAGGTTTCTTACCAACTTGCTCGACCAGGCACGTGCAAAAAAAAAACCTAATGTTGAACCCTGGGTATTTTGCAAAACAGCCACTATTGATAGCAGCAGAAAAACAAAACATTTTGTGGAGCTATCTACTTAGGCAGATTCCAGGAAACGCTTTTAAAAAAGACGCCCACAAACTGCGCACGGAGTCGCTCCAGAGAGACGGAGCCGTTCCAGTTATTTTTGTAGCGATAACGATCGCCGCTCGGCCCCCTGTGTCCATCCCTCACCACCGTGAGCAGAGTAAACACAGACCCTAAGAGCCCCGTGCGTTTACACAACAGACCAATAAATACTTTTAGGGGAGGATTTTAAAAGCTGACCCCCCCGAGTCACATCAACAGAAGACGACTGTTTTTTTTTGGTGGTAGTGTTTTGTTTTTAGCTAGGCTAGCAGAGGCTAGTAAATTCTCCTGAAAAGCCCCTTCTTTCCGTTCTGCTCGAGGGCTCCCCGCGCGGCCCCCCCCTCCCTCACAGGGGCCGTAAATCCGGGTGCCAGCCCGGGCCAGCCTGAAACATCGCAGCCAGTCACCTCTTCAGCATAACGCAATCTTTTCAGATCTGCCCCCCCCCACATCGATCTCTGAGCGGTGTTTACGGGCCTCGTTCCGGGATGGCGGTACATCACGGACGCCAACCGCCAACGCCGCCGTCGCCGTCGCCACGGGAACTTCATAACCGCTGGTTGCGTTTGATGTATCCCGCCCGCTAATCATAACAGTAAATCTGAAACGTTAAAGGCTTCGCACAGCTGGGCCCAGAAAGAGGATCTTCCAGATAAGAAAATAAAGGGGAGAAAAAAAGTCCTTTTGTGAAGTTAGAAAGCAGCTTTAAATTAGGATTTTGGGAAGGAGGAAGAGGGGGGGGGAGGAGCTGGAGATCCTCTCTGACATTACTGAAAAAAAAAATATATATATTATTCATTTTTAAAAATTGGCATTTAAAATGGCTCCCTGGGTGAGTTGGCAATCTGTGATGTGTGCAGGAATGCATTGTGACCTGGTTCTCCGTATGTCAGACCCAGAATAAGGCCATGTTTAACATCGTCAGGGTCTCCTGTGAAACTCTACTTGAGCAAAGCCGCCATTAACAAAGTTCCCCATATCCCTGAACAATGGATCTGTGGACTCGGTTTAAGAAGAGTGTGTGTGTGTGTGTGTGTCAGGGGAGCAGTTTCCCTCCTAACAGTACCTCAGCATGCTGAAAGGCATGATATTGCTATACTGCTTACCCCTTATATTGCCAATTACTTTACTTACATTATCCACCTCAGTGACCTTTAGTGCCCAAGTAAATATTAGTTTATTTCCACCAGGAAGGTCAATGAAGAACTTGCTTCTGTTTCCACGTGGTTAGGCCACAGATTATTACCACCAGCCTGCAGTATAATGTCCAGATTTCCCAGGTCCGCTACACGCAGGTCACTCCGAGACTAACCGCCCTTTGCCAGCAGAATGGATCAAATCAGACATGGCGGCTCAGCCAGTTCAGACAGCTCGCAGTCCGACCGCAGCCGGCCGTGAAGACCGAAGGTAGATCTGTCAAAAACGGCCACGGACGGGACCGTCCCCTTCACAGTGTGTGTGTGTGGTGGGGAGGGGGGGGTGGGGGGGGGTATACTGGGGTCCATGGGAAAGGCTAGGAGGGGGGCATATTCAGACCTTTCTCCTACAGTCAGGAGTGATGTCACTCAGGAAGAGGTGGCAACACGCTCACCAAAGCAAACCTGGCGCTAGGACCTGTCCTCTCGCCTTCTCTTCCTGCTCCCGCCTCCAATCGAGCCCTCGCGGCGACGCGGTCATTGAGTCACCGAGGGACGGCGGTCACAGCGGCTCGCTAACCGTTCCCGGACACTTTTATGGGGAAAAGCAGTGAGGCAACCCCAGACCGTTTCCCGCCAAAATTAGCTTCGTGAGTCATGCCTCTAGCGCTGGTGCGTTCTTCCTGGACTCCGTTTGTACCCCCCCCCCCCCCCCATGGTTACACTGGAAAAACGCCTTACGTGCTTATGCTGCTGACGATGACGATGATGTCGAAGGTCAGGATGACATGGACGAAAGGACATGGTGCCGGTAATAATGACGACCAAGAGGGAGACGACATTGACCAAAACGTCAACAGAAAGACGACAGCAGCAGCCACTAATACAAAGGTGAACCTTGGTCAGTTTGTTCCCTACATGACCTTTCAAGTTTTAGAGCAGAAATCCTCCATCTTAAGAACCCAAGAAGGGCTTAAGCAAACTGGGCATAAACGAGAAATGGAATTAGAGAAAGCGCTGGGATCCAAACGGACCGGGTCTGGTTCTTGTAAAGCCTCAGTACGGTCTCCCCTTAACCCCGCCCCAGAGAGAAAGGTCACATGCACACAGTCGGTAACTCTGAGTAACGCTCACTGAGGTCACCAAGCCCAATTACAGCAGCCTCCACCTCTGCACTAATCTCCACCGAGGAGAGCTGTGAGCACTGGCATGTGTTAACAAAATTAAAACCATGTGTGCGTATGCATGTGTGTGTGAGTGCGGGAATGTGTGTATGTGTGTGTGTGTGTGTGTGTGTGTGTGTGTAAGCGTATGTGTGTTTGTATGTGTGTGCTGGGGGGGGGCTCAACAATGCATTGCTATTCAGACCCCCCCACTTCCCGTCTCTTCCACCGCTCAGTCACGCCAACTCTGCCAACAACAGCTCGGCCGCCCGCAGGATGACAGGAGAGAGAGAGACGTGCAGAACGCCCTCTCCCTCCCACCAACAAACACAGACACGCTCACACACGCACACGGCCCAATGCAGGTATGCATGCTCTCACACACACACACGGCCCAATGCAGGTATGCATGCTGTCACACACACACACACACACACACACACACACACACGCACACGCACACGCACACGGCCAATGCAGGTATGCATGCTCTCACACACACACACAGCCCAATGCAGGTATGCATGCTCTCACACACACACACACACACACACACACACACACACACACACACATACACACACGGCCCAATGCAGGTATGCATGCTCTCACACACACGCACACACACACGGCCCAATGCAGGTATGCATGCTCACACACACACACACACACACACACACATGGCCCAATGCAGGTATGCATGCTCTCACACACACACACACACACTCGCCCAAATGCAGGTATGCATGCTCACACACTCACACACACACACACACACGGCCCAATGCAGGTATGCAGGCTCACACACACACACGGCCCAATGCAGGTATGCATGCTCACACACACACACACACACGGCCCAATGCAGGTATGCATGCTCACACACACGCACACACACACACACACACACAGGCTTACACGTCGACACAAAATCCAGATATTCACACATACATACAAACACACAATCACAAATGTGCACATGCGTATGCATACACCTGAGCGCACACACACACACTCCTCTCCCACGCACACACACACCCATGCACACACGCATGCCCCTAGATACATACACACACGCACACACTCTCCTACATACACACACACACATGCACACGCACACCCCTACACGCACACACACACACACACACACACACACACGCACAGAGTATCTGAATGGTCGTGTCAGTTAGCAGCGATGCGAGGCGTTGTGTCGTGGCTCACACTGAAGACCGGCTCGGTCTGGGAGCCTTCACTTCTCTGCAGCTTAATTCTGCAGCCCACCCCCAGCACCACCCCCAGCACCTCCGGCTAACGTGAAGGGGGGGCCGGGGGGGTCCGATGACTCAGATTAAGATGCCCCTGATCCTCAGCAGTCAGCCCAATCTCCACCAGGAACCCCAATCTCCACCGAAGCCTTTTTAACGGGGCAGAGGACAGAGCAAGCCTGCCGTCAACCTGTCACCTTACCTCACTAACTTCTGCTGGGGGGCCACTCCCAAATTTCATAGCCGCTCCAGAGTTCATGATTTAAATTCCAACAGCCCCCTCCTCACAAAAACGAAGGTCAGGAGAGGAAAAAGGGGTGGGGGGGGGTATGGCAAAAAAAAAAAAAAAAAAGAAAAAGAGAAGGCAGTCTTCAGGTATGTTAATCCTCCAGCGCTGTCCCCATGCAGCGGCGTCCGGTCGTTATCCGAAAGAGAACACCCCCGTTTCGCTCTCCCCTCCCCAAACGCGCGGGGCTCAGAGACGTCCCGCCGGCGGGGCGGGCTCCATGCTCGCTGAGCCAGCGGTGGGGCGCGTCGGCGGCGGCGGGGATCGTTAGCGGCGGTCGCCGTGGCTGCGGGAGTCTCCCGGAATGGGTCCGGAGTCCCCCCCTGCCGCTCCGCTACCCGTCAGAGCCGCGGCTGCCCCTCATCCCCCCCACGCGCACGCCCGTCTGCTCAGGGACCTCCCGACGGGGCGGGGAGGCGCTCGCGAGTGTGTGTGCGTGTGTGTGTGTGCGCACAGCGCGGAGGCTGCTCTGCCGGGCTCTCTCTCTATGTGCTGGTTCCTGGTGTGTGTGTGTGTGTGTGCGCGTTTCTGCTGCTCCACTGGCTGGCGAATTCCTGCCACAGGGAGGCTGTCTCTGTCGCGCTAACCCCCCGCCCTCCCCCCAACCCCACACAGCCCCCCCCCCCGCCCCCCTCCGCACCCCCCCACCCCCAAACCCACAGCGCCCGCCTCCCAGCCCCGGCTGAAGTTGTGCACTGGCCTTTCCCCACTCTGTCCCTGTTTCCCTCTGAAATCTCGAACACCGCTCAGTCTCACACACACACACACACACAGACACACACACACACACACACACACACAACACGGGCGAGCATGAACATGCAAGTGCGCACACACGCTGCCACTTTCTCCCTGATCTCGCTGTCTCTTTCTCTCTCGCTCTCGCTTGCTCCCTCTCTCACTCAGTCTCTCTCTCTCCCTCCTTCTCTCTCTCTCTCTCTTTTTCGCTCCCTCCTTCTCTCTCTCCCTCTCTCTTTCTCGCTCTCTACCTCCCTCTCTCTCTCTCCCCCCCCTCCCTCCCTCCCACTGAGCTGATGGTATGTACAGTGCAGTGAGCCCTCTCCGTTTCCCTTAAATCCACCGCCTTCCTCACGACACACACACACTCTCTCTCACACACACACACAGCTTTTACAACAGCAGTTAAAACAATTTAGTCCATGCCCAGATTCAAAACAGACTTCTCCGCAGGGGTGAAAGAATTTTCAGTACCGTAACAGAGCTCTTCATTAAGAACTCTTCCAGACTTCATTCAACACAAATAACCACAGATATTCACAGCCAACCGAATGACAGCCTTCCACTCGTCACAATCTGCCACGAATATTTCACAAACGTCCCATGAGGACCGGCTGCAAGTAATACTGTGCTTCCTTTAGCTCAACTGACAAAACCAGAGTCAAAAATAGAACGCTACTAGTCACAAATTTTTTTACCATTTAGTCTTCTTAAGCCTGTAGGCTACGAGCTGAAACCTGCAGCAACAGCGCCCCCTATAGGAGTTAAGGTTCACAGCAAACCTGCTTCATAATCATGCGAGTGTTTTCAGACATGGTGGGATCTGAAAATAGCCTCCCGTTATAAAATTTCAGAAAAAAAAAACCAATCATCATCATGCTCACTGAGCCCCAACTCTATGCCCAATCCGCTGAGCGGCCATCCGGAAGATTTTAACCAAATGATTTTCATAACAGGCAAAATTGCCTAACTAAGAAGATCTGCAGCGTGAGAAAATCCACTGCAAGGAGACCTCCTGCTGAACAACCAGGGCTAAGAAAGGTCTTTCCGGGGGACCCGCGAAGCAGGGAAATTTGGGAGTTCACAGGGTGTATTTACACTCGCTGGGTTCAAGCTAAAAGCGCACTGGCGCCTGTCCCACAGCAGCACTGACGCCTGTCCCACAGCAGCAGCACTGACGCCTGTCCCACAGCAGCAGCACTGACGCCTGTCCCACAGCAGCACTGACGCCTGTCCCACAGCAGCACTGACGCCTGTCCCTCAGCAGCACTGACGCCTGTCCCACAGCAGCACTGACGCCTGTCCCTCAGCAGCACTGACGCCTGTCCCTCAGCAGCACTGACGCCTGTCCCTCAGCAGCACTGGCGCCTGTCCCACAGCAGCACTGGCGCCTGTCGCACAGCAGCACTGACGCCTGTCCCACAGCAGCACTGACGCCTGTCCCACAGCAGCACTGGCGCCTGTCCCACAGCAGCACTGGCGCCTGTCCCACAGCAGCACTGACGCCTGTCCCACAGCAGCACTGACGCCTGTCCCACAGCAGCACTGACGCCTGTCCCACAGCAGCACTGGCGCCTGTCCCACAGCAGCACTGACGCCTGTCCCACAGCAGCACTGGCGCCTGTCCCACAGCAGCACTGACGCCTGTCTCACAGCAGCACTGTGCCACAGCAGCACTGGCGCCTGTCCCACAGCAGCACTGACGCCTGTCTCACAGCAGCACTGTTCCACAGCAGCACTGACGCCTGTCCCACAGCAGCACTGACGCCTGTCCCACAGCAGCACTGGCGCCTGTCCCACAGCAGCACTGACGCCTGTCCCTCAGCAGCACTGACGCCTGTCCCTCAGCAGCACTGACGCCTGTCCCACAGCAGCACTGGCGCCTGTCCCACAGCAGCACTGACGCCTGTCCCACAGCAGCACTGACGTCTGTCCCACAGCAGCACTGGCGCCTGTCCCACAGCAGCACTGGCGCCTGTCCCACAGCAGCACTGACGCCTGTCCCACAGCAGCACTGACGCCTGTCCCACAGCAGCACTGACGCCTGTCCCACAGCAGCACTGGCGCCTGTCCCACAGCAGCACTGACGCCTGTCCCACAGCAGCACTGGCGCCTGTCCCACAGCAGCACTGACGCCTGTCCCACAGCAGCACTGACGCCTGTCCCACAGCAGCACTGGCGCCTGTCCCACAGCAGCACTGGCGCCTGTCCCACAGCAGCACTGGCGCCTGTCCCACAGCAGCACTGACGCCTGTCCCACAGCAGCACTGACGCCTGTCCCACAGCAGCACTGACGCCTGTCCCACAGCAGCACTGGCGCCTGTCCCACAGCAGCACTGACGCCTGTCCCACAGCAGCACTGGCGCCTGTCCCACAGCAGCACTGGCGCCTGTCCCACAGCAGCACTGGCGCCTGTCCCACAGCAGCACTGGCGCCTGTCCCTCAGCAGCACTGACGCCTGTCCCACAGCAGCACTGACGCCTGTCCCACAGCAGCACTGACGCCTGTCCCACAGCAGCACTGGCGCCTGTCCCACAGCAGCACTGGCGCCTGTCCCACAGCAGCACTGACGCCTGTCCCACAGCAGCACTGACGTCTGTCCCACAGCAGCACTGGCGCCTGTCCCACAGCAGCACTGACGCCTGTCCCACAGCAGCACTGACGCCTGTCCCACAGCAGCACTGGCGCCTGTCCCACAGCAGCACTGACGGAGATGCGAAATGACCCGCCACAGCTCGGCTCTCGGTTCACCCGAACGGGCGATCGCTCTCTCTCCCTCTCTCCCTCGCCATCCCTCTCTCCCCCTACCTTTCTCCCTGGTCATTCCCTCATTTCAATCCCTGGAGAGGAGGAGTCAGTGCGTCAGGGAACTACAGACAGTGACTCACAGAGATTACTGAAAATAAAAACACCCAGTGCCCGCCGTCACGAAACTGTGGGAAGATGGGAGTGGTCTTCCCGTTGCGCAGATTTGCATTTTGTTCTCTTTGCGCATATTAATACGCACATCATATTGTGATTCATTAATAACCATTACGATTACCAGGCACTCCGGCAACAGGAGTGACTCATCGCTGACCGTAACCTATAGTTACAGTATAAAAAATAAGTGTATCCACTGATGCCGTTAATTTTAAAGTCTTTGGAATTCTTTACTAATTCTTTCTAAATGCGCAGTCACTGAGGGAATATCATTGAGGAGGAGCAGGAAACAGAGGGGGGGACAGAGGGACGGGCGGGCCTGAAGCCTGGAGTGTGGAAATTAAACGGCGGAGACTGATGATGTCATACTCGTGCTCATCGGCCTCCGGCGAATCGGCTTCGATTTCACGGCCCTGACCGCGGTTCAGACGTGACGCTGATTGAGCATGCTTACAGGTGGTTGGTTATTGGAGAAAAGACTGAGTGATTTCACCATCCACACCTTTCAGCCGAGGAAGGCTGAGAAAGCTGCCCTCACACACACACACACACACACAATAAACAGACTATATACACACACACAAACACACACAGGCAGGCACACACACACACACACACACACACAATAAACAGACTATATACACACACACACACACACACACACTCTCCCCCTGCGCTGACTGACTGCGGGCCAATCAGACAGCTGCAATATGCCTGCGCTGACTGACTGCGAGCCAATCAGGCGGCTGCAGCCTACCTGTAAGCCAATCGGGCGGCTGCAGTCTGTCAGCATTGACTGCGAGCCAAACAAAATGTAATAACATGTAATAACACAAACCACCACACTGCTTGCGCTTCTATTACTACATTATAACCATTATTGCTATTCCTACATTCATCACGGGACTGTTTCTTTAATTCACTGAGACACACAGAGAAAGGAGGTCATTTTATTTACATTCAGGCAATTAGCAGAGGCTTTTACCCAGAGTGACTTACACAGTTCACATTCTCTACACACAATCCATTTACACAGCTGGATATCTTATCCTGAAGCAGCTCAGGTTAAGTGCCTTGCTCGGGGGTACAAGGACAGTGCCCCACATGGGAATCAAACCTGCAACCCTGGGAGTTGAAAGCAAGCGGTTTCCGTGACCATTATACTACACTGCCGCCCAAGATCATAAGCGAACAAGCAATACACTCAAATAATGTGCTCTGCTATCAGTACAGACAGAAATTGGCCACAGTCCTCCTTACAGACATTACAGACAGCTGGCTATCAGAGGCCCGGGAATCTGACAGATGAAAGCACCGCTCTAATGCCGGACCCTCATTAATTATTCATGAGTCGGGGCTCCACCGAGGGCTGGAGAACACTTTAATTGAAAGTCAGTGAAATTGTATAGGCTCTCCGGCACACTGAGAAGATTGAATTGGAAAAGTGATCTGATGACTGGTGGGAGGTGTACCCCCCTTCCCACCCCACAACCCCCCACAACCCCCCAGCCCCACGACCCCCCCGTCTCCATCCCAACCTTCAGCACCCCCTGTATCTGCTTTCCACACCTGTCCACGACATTAAGACTGGGCATCCAACAGAGTAATGACAAGCGTGTTTGTGCGTGCGTGTGTCTAAATGATTAAAGCTTTTTTAAAAACACAGAATGTGACAGACCTGGTGTGTCTGCACAAGGCTTCAAATCACCCACCACCCTGTGGACATCCCAGAATAACCCACCATCGTGGAGACCCCAGAATAACCCACCATCGTGGGGACCCCAGAATAACCCACCATCGTGGGGACAGTAGAATAACCCACCATCGTGGGGACTGTAGAATAACCCACCATCGTGGGGACAGTAGAATAACCCACCATCGTGGGGACTGTAGAATAACCCACCATCGTGGGGACTGTAGAATAACCCACCATCGTGGGGACCCCAGAATAACCCACCATCGTGGGGACAGTAGAATAACCCACCATCGTGGGGACTGTAGAATAACCCGCTACCTACAGAGGTCCCAAAATGACCCAGCACAGTATTTCCGACAGGCAGGCTCCTCTCCCCTCACACAGCAAAGAACGAGAGCAATTAGAAGGACTGGGTCTATAAAAACACAACACGATCTCCTGTCGCTCTTGTAAAAACTGGGCTGCAAATCACAACGAATTGAATAGCCCAAAATAATGAATTCGCCAGCGGGTGGACAGGCACAAAGCGATCAAACGGCTTTATAAACACCCGAGATTAAGCTCCTTTTTCAGTCAATCACATTACATTACAGGCATTTAGCAGACGCCCTTATCCAGAGCGGCATACAACAAGTACATCAGTTCGAGGTGCAGAGGTGCAGAAAAACACACTAGAGTGAAGTAAAGATCATAGTGCCAGAAGTGGCCACATAGATCAGGACTCCAACCCTGTAGGGTAACCTGTTCAGCAAATAAACAAAACAATCCTGTCAGGTACAAAACTAGCACTGAAATCACATTTGTCTTTTACACCCGGAGACGAAGCAGAAGAACAGCGCGTCGGGAATGCCATGGGCCCGTTCATGGAAAGCGGTTTCCTCAAAAACTTGCGGAGAGCTTCCAAGCTTCCACCAAGCGGGAAACGGAAGAGAAAAGGTCCAGAGTTCCCTTGTCCCGTGCCTTGAAAGGCGCCACTTTCCTGCTCTCGCAGAAAAAACAAAAAAAACAGACGCCGATTACCGCGATCTTTGATCTTCCGCTGGGGCGACAAACAGAGGCCGGCTGGCCCCAGACCAGAAACTGCACAAAGGCGGCACAAAGGCTGGGGACAAAGGCGTGGAAACCACAAAGTTTCACAGCATACCTGTTGACGCAAAAACCTCTGACATGCGCGTGGCATGCATGTGTACAGTAACGGAGCACGACCAGAAATTCGGAAACCAGATCCCGGAAAGCGGAGAGACAGATCGTTCCCCTCCGGTCCCTAACGTGAGCGGACCGGCCTACGAGACAGGGCGTTTTACTCAGAGAAACACAAAGCCCTGCTAAACAGGTGCTTTTCCCCCCTAAACAGCTTACATCGTGCCATTACGTTAGGGCACACATCCACCTCGCCTTCTAAAGGAAGGAGACCACACAAACCAAGCCCGGAAAACAAACCCCAAATGCTTCCCAAACCACTGTGGAACCTTCAGAGCTTGCTGGAACACAGGCGTGTGCTCAGTTTCATTTGTATAGCGCTTTTTTTACAAAGAACTGTCACAAAGACGCCTTACAGAGTAGCAAGGCAAGAAACAGAGGAAGAATCAGAGCAAGAAACAGAGGAAGAATCAGAGCAAGAAACAGAGCTAAATGAACCGATGAGATTCTGATAAACATCCTTTCAAGTACTCCTAGCATAGATTTGTCTTCACTTAGCCAACTCCATCAGGTTACATTTAAGAACTACTCTCATTTTATTTACCATTCACTCACTTCTAATGTGCCCAGCGGGTCAATCTGAGGGGGAAAAAGAAAAATACGTGTGCGTGTGTGTGTGTCTGTGTGTGTGTGTGTGTGTGTGTGTGTGTGTGTGTGTGTGGGTCTCTGTGTGTGTGTGTGTGTGTGTGTGTGTGTGTGTGTGTGTGTGTGTGTGTGTGTGTGTGTGTGTCTGTGTGTGAGTGTGTGTGTGTGTGTTACGTTGCCGTTTTCATTGAAGCCTCGAGTGAAATTGCTGTCCTCCATAATGTCTTCCTGCCCGCATCCTGTTTACTACAGTCAGTGGCACAGAACGTGAAGCACGGCCGGCGGTGTAAACAAACCGGCGCAGTGAGTTACTCTCGCGCCGGGGCACAAACCTCCCTGTGACGTCGCCCGCGGAGACGGACGCGGGGAACCGGCGGACACGGCTGAGCGACCGCCTGAAACCGGGAAAACCGGGAAAACCCCAAACCTCGTACGGCTCCAGTTTCACTCTGCTGGGCCCTGTCGTTCCTCCGAGGGCTGCTTTAAGAAGGAGGGAGGGGTGGGGGGGTTATTTTAAAAAACCGCACATTTGACAGGCAGAGAGGGAAGCCTGGCCACTGTGAGGCCCTATCAGTGATGCGAGCAGAAGAAAGTCTCAACCGCCGAACTCATATTCAGCAGCCTGAAAGAGGCCGTCCGCAGTGGCGCCTACTCTCACCTCACACACAAAACATAACGGACTTTAAACCTCCAACATTTCATGCTAGCAAAAACGAAAAAGTAAAAAGATAAAGCACGCATTTGAAGGAAAAAAAAAAAACACAAGTGGACAAAACTATATTTAGCACACAAGAATTTGGCAGGATGACTCCCCAAATTCAAGTTGGAGCCAGACTGACCTTTGACCTTGACTGTCAACTCCAGCTCCTCGCATTCAGGTAACTACTGAAGAGTCGGCCAAGAGGCTAAGCACCAAGAGGCTCAGCACCAGGAGGCTAAGCACCAAGAGGCTCAGCACCAAGAGGCTCAGCACCAAGAGGCTCAGCACCAAGAGGCTAAGCACCAAGAGGCTAAGCACCAAGAGGCTCAGCACCAGGCTTCGCATCCAAGAGGCTCAGCACCAGGGTTTCAGCATGGGCTCGCACAGGGGCTCAGCACAGGGGCTAGCACCAGAGGCTAAACCAACCCACCACCACTGAGGAATTTGCATCGGTTCCATTCAAGTCGAGTTCGAATGACTGCCTCATACAGGGTGACGTTACAACTCAGCACAAGACTGAAGCCGATGAAGTAGGAACTGTGCTGAAGTGTGTGCGTGTGTGTGTGTGTGGGGGGGGTTGTGTGTCACATATCTTCTCAGCATTCAGAATACCAACGCTCTCTCCTCCGAAGCCAAGAGGCCTCTCATCCCTCTCTTCTCTGTTCTACCTGCACCCTTCCATTTTCTTCAGGGATTTCACTTCACTTTATGTCAAATAAAAAAATAAAAACAAAAATACCTTTCTGTTGAATTCCTGTCCCCGCCCCCGCCCCCTGTCTCCACGGGTGCAGGTAAACAGTCTCTTCCATCGCGGCACTCTTGAGTATTCATGAGCTGCCAGGCCCAGAAATGTTTTTGATGTCGAGCTGCAACTGAATGGCAATTAATTCTGCATAGACAATGATTACAATCAGACTGAGAAGAGCCTGCCTAACGATCTCGCTGCTCAGTGAATATTCATAAACACCTGCATTCACCTCAGCTTTCCAGATTAAAAACTGCCGAGGGCAGAAATTTGGGAATAATACACCAAAGGGAGCTTGTGTGTCAACAGATTGCAAACAGATATATTTGCTCCTAAAATTTGACAAATGCGGGATATATTGAATAAAATTTAAAGGACGCGAGCACATAATTGTTAGACAGCAATTATTTTAAAGTAAGACCATGTCTCTCTTATGAAAAAATAAAAAAAACATCAGGACAACGATAAATCGTGATGTGAACAACACTTGCGAGAATTTAAAAGGATTCGCTCTAAACTGTTTTTTCCTGTGGGTGAGTCAATTATTCTCATTATCACCTAGCAACAACAATTTAACCAAAAAAATGCAGCCAATCCCTGAACACGTGCCCAAATTTTTAAATTTAGCATGGGAGCGCTGCAGACTCCGAGCGGGAGCCAACCACAGCAGTGCACTCTGGGTAAGGAAGCTGCCATACAGTTTGTGTGGTTTCCACAGTGAATGGGGCGAGACCCAGGCGAACGGAAAACAGCTCCACGGTCCTGTGATCGACAAAAACCACACATCCAAAGAATCCCACACATCCGCAAATCCAACAGGATCCCAATTCAGGAAGACCATGTGGAAAGAGACCAAGCGGCAAGTCCATCCGAATCATTTCCAAACGGCAAGCCTGCAGGAAGGGGCACAACGGTCGGGCGGCTAGTTTTCAATTAGAGCCTGCCGACCCAACCCAACCGACCGTGCGCACAAAGTCTTTATTTATCATCCAACTCGCGGCCTGCGGGTATTTATATTTTACACAGCCCACAAACAGCCCGCTCAGACACAAACCACACGAACCCAGGAGGCCGTTTCCCCCGTTCGAGAAAAGACGGGGATCGTTTCTGCGAAGGCTAACGGTCCGGCGGGTTCGCAATTCCCTGGAAGTGCTCCATCTCAAGTGATTGGTCTGCCCGCGATGGACGCTCTCAGGAGAACGAGTGGCGTAATGAAATTGCGCTAAAGAGTCTCTCACGCGCGCCAGTAAATCAAGGGACTGACCACAGGGAAGGTTTACAAACTCTCCGCTAATGAGATTATCCTTAACTGCTTCTTCTTTTTCTTTGTTAAAGCACAGACTGTCTCGCTTTAATCAACAGTAAAGAGGGGAAGAAAAAAAGCTCTCCACCGTTTCCTTCATTCCTCCTTCAGATCCGACCCAATTTTTTTATTTCGCAAAAAATTCCAGGCGCAAAAACTGCAGGGCGGACATTACGCAAGCCACCGTCGTTTCAGAGACTCACATCGGGGGGAAAAAAATCAAAATGACAGGCTCAATGTTCGGGATCGCACGTAAGAATAATTAATTAATTAACGAAGGAAGCGCAGTTCCAGGGGAAATGGCACCCTGGTGTAATCTTGAGGAAACATTCTAAACCTATTAAAAAGACACAAATCACTATCATTATGCTTTTTTGCGTATTTAATAAAACATTTTCATCGTTGGATTGAACGCTAATCTCAAAACACAGCTGCCACTTGGAATACTGGCCATAGCAACAGGGTTGCCATTATTCCATCAAGGACCCCCCTTTACTGCTCATCAGGACCGAGCCGAAACGAGCTGGAGAGTGAAATGGACGCCAACACACAAAGGCCCTAAAACCTCATCTTTGAAAAATTAAATATATTGAATTTACTCGCTCGTGATTGCTCTCGATATTGCGGCTCGGGGGGGGGGGGGGGGGGTAAAACGATAAAACAGCAGTACAGCCGAACATCTCCCCTTCCTGAGGCCTGCGTGAGCCTCCCCTCAGACGTTAAAACTGTCGAGAGCTCTCGGCGCACGCCAATTAAGCCCAGGAACGAGCGCGAAGAACCGAAACCCCGCCAGACTGCAGATATCTGCCCTCACTGACGGAGGAAATCATCACCCGTGTTAATAAGTTAATAAAAGACCCCACCGAGCGGTCTACCTGAGGCAGGTATCAGAACCTCGGCCAAAGGAATTACAGGGCTCGATATATTTTTGGTTTCGCAACCTGCAGTTAATCATAAAACCGTCAGAAAAATAACTTCTTCCTCAAAGATTCAGCCTCTCGCCGTTCCGCGTTCCAGCCCACGAGGGCTGCAGCGCTTCCAGCAAGTAAATCGCCAGTTTCAGTCATTTACTGACCACTTTCAGGATACCGTAATTGTATTAATTACTCTCTCACGGTTGGTGTGTGAAAGAGCAATTAATACAATTTTACACAGTTTTATTTATCCTTCACAAATATTCACTGCAGTTAAATATAATGGCAAATACTGAGTACAAAGAAAGCAGGAATCCCACCAATTAATCACCACAACTGCGTCGATTACTCCTTCACAATGGAGTGAGAAAGACGGGAAACTAGTCGGACAGAGATCAACTTTCTTTTACAGCACAGGCACATGAATTTTGGTGAGGCACAGTAAGTTTTAATATAGTTTAGTTGAACAAATCAAGAAAAAATACATCAATAAACAAATACAATAATTATTATTTCAACAACCGTAGTAGAAATAATAATAATAATAATAATAATAATAATAATAAATGTTTTGTATGCAGTATGTTTATGGCTGCTGCTATTGGCTATACAGCTCCAGGGTTGCAGGTTCGACTCCCAGCCGAAGCCCACCCAGCAGTCGCCGTCCTGAGCCTGAAGCGCTACGGTAACCCCCCCCCGCCCCCCCGTCGTGTGAATGGGCCCCGCGCAGGGAGAACTCAGGCTGCCCGCGTCGCTCTGGAAAAGAGCAGCGGCTCAGAGCCTGAATGTGATGCAAACGTCTCTGTGGGGGGGGGGGGGGGGGGGGCTCTAACCGGTTACAGACACCACAAAAGGGCACGACGTGGGCTGGGAGCGCCGTTTCCGTCTCTGGCTTCAATCCCAAGGACATGAAACATTTTACAGGGGGACTAATTGAGTGAACCCGCACTGGTGTGTAGCCTACAGCTAATTAACTCAGCCGGGGTAATTGGTGGAAACAAAAGCCCCCCGTGCACATACCAGAGCCCCAGGAAACGAGCTGCCCGCCCCCCAGTCTGAAGTCTGACGGTGGTTAAAAACAATGCCGAAAGTACTCCAGCACTGGCGCGTCTTTCCCAAGGTGCTCTGCCATTGTTTATAAGCAGGAAGTGCACGGGCATGCTGGGTAATTGGAACCACACTGTTTGAGCGCGGCCAAACTGGCTTAAATAAATCCCAGTCTGCGGCTGATCACACGCCACGCTGGCCCCCCCCGGCACACTAACACAGCGTCCCGCGCCCCCATCCCGCACCCCCCCGCCCCCGCGCCCCCCGTTTAAGGTCGCCCCGGTTCGCTCCCGGCTCCAGGAGAAACAGACGGCAGACGCTGTGCCCCGCGCATCACCGTCCCGCCGCCAACCCGAAAATCAACAAGCTTCCTCTTCATAATCCATCACAGGGCTCTCAGCTTCCGCCATAAACACAGTTCCGTGTGGGACTTAAAAGCCATGCGCTCAGCAGAACTGGGAAGGGAGGGTGGGGTGCGGTGGGGTGGGGTGGGGGGCACACCTGTGAAATTGCAGCTACAGCCCACCTAAACCTGAAGAGGCGTCCTGTCATCTCACCTAAACAAATAATTTACCAATATACTTTTTTTCTTTTTTAAACTAAAGTGCTAAATTTTTGGGTTTTTTTGTGTCACAAAGTAGACTACTAAACATGCACTGTACTCAAAGACCAAATAAATAAACAAAAATTAATTAATTAATTAATTAATTAATTAATTAATTAATTAATAAAAACATTTTCAGACAGCTGGACAGACCCAGTTTGTCCAAACCTTCAAGGGCACACCTAGCCACTGTGCCTTCTGAATGACCAAACCCCATCACCCAATAACCCCGCCTGCTGGGCGCTTCTCTCACAGACGACCCTCGTGAGACGGCCCCCTCGTGCGCGTACGCTGGCGGCAGGGCGGCCAGCCACACGCACCGAAAAGGACAAAAATAAACAAACAAAAAAGTACCTACCTGACCGCCCATGGAATCACCAGTTCACAGCAGCAGCAGCAGCAGCGCATGCAGCAGCACATGCAGTCCCACACTCTGCAGCGCTGCGCCATTGGTCTGTCTGTCGGGGATGACTTCACTTAACCCCCGGCTCGCCGGCCTGCCGGCGGCGACGGCCCGAGGGAGTTGGTCACGGCGCTGACGCCGACAAACCACTCAGAGATTTATGGGAAGCGTAAAAAGCGCACGTGGACCCGGGCGTGCCCTTGAAACGCGATGGGAGACATGACGGCACATTAGACAGCCGTGAGATGAATAATAGATACGCATGCGTTAATGAACGCGAGTGATCAGGGGGCTGGGGGTGGGGGGGGTGGGGTTGATGAGGGGGTTCGGGGGTACCCAAGGGAATTGAGAATGGGAATCGCATATCAACAACAAAAAGCATAATGAATTAATGCATTTTAAGGAACATAATGTCATGTATTTGGCCTCCAGTTTGATCTCAGCTCTCTGTCTGCAGTGAGGACGAAGGTGTGGGGGAATTGGAGAGAACAAGTTCAGACACCTGGTCAAAATCCAGTGCCTACAACCCACATCTGCTTGTGCAGGGACCGTGGTCTCCCAACTTTTCCGAAAAACTGCAAACCAACAAGGATAAACACACTCGACTGGGCACTCTCCACATTTCAGTCCAGTACATTTTACACGCGCAAGACAAGAACTATGAGGACAATCACCTCCAGACACTTTTACACACAACAGGGATCAAGCAGAACAGAAACTCAAAACTGCCTTTTCTTTCATTAGCAGTTATGAACACTATGGAATCACACTGTCACAGTCTGTTGATCTCTAATCATATATATATATACAGAATGTATAATTCACTTTCAGCAACAGCAGTGGACACACTCTCTTGAAACAGGGAGGACATTTTGGGGAAATCCTTTATCTCCAACCCTGACATACACTGCCCTCTGCAGGATACAGGCACACACTACATCTTCAGCCAAACTTGCAGTCTCCACAGTTCATCCATGTTACATCCCTCATGTACTGGACCGTTCCAGCACCTTATTTTTCTTAACATCTGCCCCTTATGCCAGCTCAAGAGAAGTCTTCTGAGTTCAGAGTAGTTTAAGGAATCCCTTCTGAGTGTGCTGAACAGTGCAATGGCTGCAGCAGATGGGCTTTTAATGGGACCCCAGAATTCTCTCCTCACCAGAGAAATACAGGAGCCCGTGTGGGTCATTCTTCACTGATCGAGAACACACATGCAAGGGCACGCGCACACACACACACATACGCATACAGACACACGCACGCACACACACCAACACATACAGACATACACGTACACACACGCATATGCACACACATGTATGCACGCACGCACGCACGCACACACACACATACAGACAGACACACACGTATGTACACACACACACACACACACATACACTCCATTCGAATTTAGAGTGCCTGCCTCGACAATCACCAGACCAGCTCTCTGAACCCATTAAATCTGAATGAAAACACAAGGCAGAGGTTTTCCTTTCCGTTTCCCCCCCAAGAGAGCTCCTCCTATTGGACCAAAGACACTGACCAATCAGTGCAATGGTAGTGCGTGCCATTCAAATTTATTACACAATCCAGCAGATAAATCATCTTTAATGCAAGTGAAAGGGCAGTGGTCGAAAAAGCAATGATGTGTATGAACAAAAATGCAGAAAAGCTCTTGCTGAACAAACTTGCAATACACAACGCCGTTTGGTCTGGGTCAAAAATTAACTTCTGAATATTTCAACCATAACGACACTTTAGAAATCACTCAACATTAAAAACACGCCCAGGTAAAAAGCATTTTTGGCTAGACGAGTAGACAAGGCGATCTATCGCCCACCCAAACACACAATACCCATCATCTCACATCCAAAACAGACAACAGCTGAAATCCAGCCTGACAATTCAACAGCACATAATGCAGTAAAAAGCACATGAGCTATTAGGAACCTTTAGCAGAGCGCGTATGAGGTCTTAGGAACATTTAGCATAGCGCACATGAACGAAGTCTACGGAAGCACTGACATTAGCAACTTCCTGAGCTGGTCAATGCTGTCGAAGATGTACAACCACCAATCAAACTGCAGAATATTTTTGCACAACTAATCACACAAACTGTAACAGCACTGGGCAGGACGTTGGCACAGAGTACTCAGTGTTGGTATAGAGTACTCACAGTGTTGGTATACAGTACACATAGTGTTGGTATAGAGTACTCAGCGTTGGTATAAAGTACATACAGTGTTGGTATAGAGTACTCACAGTGTTGGTATACAGTACCACAGTGTGGTTAAGTACACATGTGTTGGTATAGAGTACTCACAGGTTGGTATAGAGTATCACATGTGATAGAGTACTCACAGTGTTGGTAAGAGTACTCACAGTGTTGGTATAGATACTCATAGTGTTGGTATACAGCATACAGTGTTGGTATGAAGTACTCACAGTGTGGTATACGCACTCACAGTGTGGTAACAGTACTCAAGTGCTGGTATACAGTACTCAGTGTTGGTATAGAGTATCACAGCGTTGGTATAATACTCTAGTGTTGGTATACAGTACTCACAGTGTTGGTATACAGCACTCACAGTGTTGGTATAGAGTACTCACAGTGTTGGTATACAGTACTCACAGTGTTGGTATAGAGTACTCACAGTGTTGGTATAGAGTACTCACAGTGTTGGTATAGAGTACTCACAGTGTTGGTATAGATACTCATAGTGTTGGTATACAGCACTCACAGTGTTGGTATGAAGTACTCACAGTGTTGATATACAGCACTCACAGTGTTGGAATACAGCACTCACAGTGTTGGTATGAAGTACTCACAGTGTTGGTATAGAGTACTCATAGTGTTGGTATACAGCACTCACAGTGCTGGTATACAGTACTCACAGTGTTGGTATAGAGTACTCACAGTGTTGGTATAGAGTACTCACAGTGTTGGTATACAGTGCTGGTATAAAGTACTCACAGTGTTGGTATAGAGTACTCACAGTGTTGGTATACAGTGCTGGTATACAGCACTCACAGTGTTGGTATAGATACTCACAGTGCTGGTATACAGTACTCACAGTGTTGGTATAGATACTCATAGTGTTGGTATACAGCACTCACAGTGTTGGTATACAGCACTCACAGTGTTGGTATAGATACTCATAGTGTTGGTATACAGCACTCACAGTGTTGGTATACAGCACTCACAGTGTTGGTATAGAGTACTCACAGTGTTGGTATAGAGTACTCACAGTGCTGGTATACAGTACTCACAGTGTTGGTATACAGCACTCACAGTGTTGGTATACAGTACTCACAGTGTTGGTATACAGCACTCACAGTGTTGGTATAGAGTACTCACAGTGTTGGTATACAGCACTCACAGTGTTGGTATACAGCACTCACAGTGTTGGTATAGAGTACTCACAGTGTTGGTATACAGTACTCACAGTGTTGGTATAGAGTACTCACAGTGTTGGTATACAGTACTCACAGTGTTGGTATGAAGTACTCACCGTGTTGGTATAGATACTCATAGTGTTGGTATACAGCACTCACAGTGTTGGTATAAAGTACTCACCGTGTTGGTATAGAGTACTCACAGTGCTGGTATACAGTACTTACAGTGTTGGTATAGAGTACTCACAGTGCTGGTATACAGCACTCACAGTGTTGGTATACAGCACTCACAGTGTTGGTATAAAGTACTCACCGTGTTGGTATAGAGTACTCACAGTGTTGGTATAGAGTACTCACAGTGTTGGTATACAGCACTCACAGTGTTGGTACACAGTGTTGGTATAAAGTACTCACCGTGTTGGCCAGCTCCAGGTAGTTCCCCCCCAGCGGGGCAAAGCGGGCCCCGGACTGGGACACCAGTTTTTGGAGGACAGCCTGCGGCTCCAGCCCCGCCCCCCGCTGTTCCAGAAGCTTCTGCAGGGTGGGCTGAGGAGGCTGTGTCTGGGACGACTGCGCAGGCTGCGCATGCTGCTGCAGGTCTGGGCTCTGCAGGTCTCGAGCGCCAGAGTCATACTCCCAGCTCTCCCGCGCCCCCGACAGGGCACCTGTGGAACAGCAGGGGAGAGAGCTGAGCCAAACTCTCTCACAGTCACATACAGATACACACTTACACACATGTACACACACGTAGGTGTACACACACACACACACACACACAGATATACACAGTCACACCCACACATACAAAAAACATACACAAAAGGCACGTACACACACCGGCACATACACACACTCACATGAACAACAAGCCTGTTGAGAAGGGACTCTACAGAGGACATGACCCCCCCCCCCCCCCCCAGCAGTCAGGAGCTAATCTTTTGGGCCAGTGATGTGTATGCATTCTGGAATGCAGTCTCTGCAACTTTCATTTATACCACTTTATAATGCACTTGTACTGCCACCTAGTGACGCATGGATTTATCTACCAAGATCTCTGTCCATTAAAAAGAAGACTGTCTTTAAATCATTGAGCCTCTGGTATAAAAATTAGCTATAAAAATCTGGTATAAAAGTTTGTCGGATTAGAGAAACCGAGTTTGGCAACAGGACTGCGCCATAAGCACATGGATACGCCCTCTGTCGTCCGGTTTGAGTGACTGTAGGGGGTACGGAGACAGCCCTTACGGAGGTATCTCAAGAGCAAGCACACAGGGCCGTGAGGGGGCAGACGCCTGGGCCTCACAAATATGAATCAAAAGGCCGTGATGACCTGAGTGCATGTGTCTAGACTCCGCCCCCCACCCACGAGGCCCAGCGCTGCTCCGCCCCCGCCCCGCTCACCGAGGCTGTTCTCGCTGCTGGTTGGCCAGGAGGCCACGCGGTCCCGGAGCTTCCTCCGGCCCGAGTGGTCGGAGAGGAGCGAGAGCGCGCCCTCCTCCTTGCGGATCTCGCTCAGCAGCTGGATTCGGCAGCGGGCGAAGTCCTCGAAGGAGATCCTGCCCCGCTCGTCGGCCCCCAGCTGGTCCATGATCTCAGCCACCGACTCCTCCATGTTCAGCTGCCGACACACCATCAGCAGGTCGTTCCTGCAAGGGAGGGGGGCCAGGGGAGAGTGTGTGTGAAACATGTAAACTTCATTCCTGGGGGGGGGGGGCAATGACTGTTTTTTTTTTGGGGGGGGGGGCAGGCTGGAAGTCAAGGTCCCCCAATCCAAAAATCATGACAACATGCAACAGTAAACATCTGCCATCTCTGAGAGCTGAACCGTTTTGGCAAATGAGCCAACTGCAGAGTGGCAGCCTGTCACACAGATACAAACAAGAACCAAGGAACACCAAGAAACAGCCTTTTCACCCCTATATATACATACACTGAAGCAGACCCTCCCCCAAAAACATACACTGAAGCAGACCATCCACCAAAACGTAGACTGAAGCAGACCCACGAGGGCCATTTCCTTTGTTGATTTGACAGTGGAGACCTGAAGCAGAAACCCTGTGTCCCTCTGGAAGAACCCAGAAGGCATTCAGGACTGAAATGTCAACACGCCTTGTTTTTCCTTTTCTAACTTTTTCAGAAAAAAATTATAATAATACTTTGCGGACGGGCTGCTGAGTCAGGAAGTAAACACTCAAATATGAGCTAAACAATCCACTCTCTGTGATGTGGGGAAAACCAGGACACATCACAACACAACACAAGGGAAGTGGGTCACAGCCATAGGCGTAGATTTCGGGGGGGTGCAGGCGATACGTATAATATTTAGAACACGTGCATTTGTCCCCCCCCCCCCCCCCCCAATAAAAACATGAAAGAAACATTTCCACCATAAATCGATGCAGAAAAGGCACAAATTGGTGCATAAAAATTCACCAGAATGCAGAATGCTGTATGTATCTATGTATTTATGTGAGGCCGCGAAGCAAAGCTGTGAAAACAAATTTCCCCTGAGGGACAATGAAGTATTGTATTGTATTGTATTGAAATGAAGTGTTTGACGCTCAAAATTTCCTGGGGGAGGACACCCAGACCCCCCCTGCTTAATGTGTCCCCCCAATGTTCAAACGAAACCTACGCCACTGGTCACAGCACTACTGATTCAAAATGTGGTCTTATTTCCATGTCAACAGCAGAGACGCAAGGGCAGACAAGACAATATTTATGCCAAGATGTGCCCATCTGATTGTGCGGCGGTCATCATTACAGAAGCAAGCTGTGAGATGCAGGCACATGCTCATTACTGAGGCTAAATCAACTAGCCATACAACTCAGTCAATTAAGGTTCACACTCATTGATTTAGTTTTTGAGTAGCAATTCTGTTGAACAACTCCTCCATAAGCACTACACAGATATTTATATAGCCTAAATACTTATGTCAATAACTGCCTGTACTAGTAGTGTTTATAAAGGAGTTATTTGGCTTTTATGAAGGTCAGTTTACAGGAAGTATCACCATTTGTAAAGGTAACATTATTTAATGAATCGAAAAATATTTACAATTCAAGGGACAACAAGGGTATGTAAAAAATAAATAGCTGAACTGAACAACTAAATAAAACAATAAAACAACAAAGATAATGTTGAGGTTTAAAGATGCTTTTAAATTGAACTGCTTGTTTACCCAATATCTAAAATGGCAATGGCGGCTATCACACGTAAATCTGTTTTGGCAAAAAGTTTACACTATAAAAAATCCCTACAAACTCAACTGTCAGCAACTTCGAGGACATTGAATATGCCTGTAGACTGATTCTCCGGGTGACCTTGGCCAGCCTTGAGCGCTCTGGCTTTCAGAACCGATACTTAGTTAAAGAAGTTGATTAAATTCACATTGGTGTACGGTAATGATACAAATAAATAAATAAATAAATAAATAAATAAATAAATAAAGTTACAGCACTATCAAACTAATGTAGTACATGCATTGAACTGAAAACTCATTTTAGAGTGCTGATGAGTTTTGGTTCTCCGCAACGATTTTAAAAGTCACGAAAATTCCAGGAGCTGCACGTTAGCCATCGCGCACCATGGCGAAATAACTGAATTAGTGCATTTATGGCTAAACGCATGCTCTGGTTTTGGTACGCTAGGCTACAAATATGTGGAAATAATGCCAGAAACGTCCTGTGATTTATTTGAGCATTTAGCTAGCTGTTAGCCAAGTTAGCTAATGAATCACAGTAACGAAAACAATCTGTGGAAGACATGTGGCTTATCCAGTTAATTATATATAAATTAAGTAGCTAATAAATCTATTTCTGACAGTTTCTGTTTGTGGTAGTAGTATTTTTACCTAATATAAAGGCATTTCGTGTTGTTGTAGCTAGCCAAATACCCATCATATATTCGCAAAATGTTGATGTAGCTAGCTGTAACATTATTTAAGTTCTCAGTACTGTGTAAGCTAAATTCTTGCGACATTTCCGCCGTCATCAGATTGGGGTCGTCAAAATGAATGATTGCCTCTCCAAAACTTTGCATTGTGCGCAACATTTTTGGCAATCACAAAGAATTGTCATCTTTTTATTTCCACTTAGCCCCTTATGAAAAACTGGCGACACTCGAAAACCCCAGGGCTGGGTCCAAATGTAACGGTGTCGAAGTTTGCGCAAACTTCTGGCAGACATGAACATTGCATTTGATTTAGCAGCTAATTAGCTAGCTTAGCTTGTTTGCAAACAGTGTATCGCAATTATTTCGAATCAGGGTCAACTAGCAAGCTAACCGAATAGTTGTGTTACCGTTTCACTTTTTGGAAGGCTTCCTCGCACTTTTTTCTCATTAAGCATTTGTGAGCGTTACCTGCTGATGTATCCGTCTCCGTCCCCGTCGCACGTCTGAAACAACCGCCTCATTCTCTCCTCTTCGCCGGTGCTAGATGTGTCACTGCTGCCGCTACTAACACTCACCTCCACCGCGGCCGCCGCCATGATCTCCCCAAAAATGCAAACTGCTCCTACCCGCACTTATGTTCCTCTGAAGTCTGTGGTCTCCGAAAACTAACTGTTGCGCTATCAGATAGTCATTCCTCCCCGGGCCATTGGCTGTTTACGGTGCAAACGAAAGTATGGGCACTTTAATCCAAGAGCACGCAACGGGTGCATATTTCAATCCTAAAACCTGGGAGGGAGCGCTGCCTGTGCGGATCCCTAGTAAACTGTTGATGGAATGGAAGTGGGCTGGTCCGCAGCTGCCTGGGATCCTAAGCTTTCTGCCAGCTCTCGTTTTTCCCACTCCCTCTCTCTCTCTCTCTCTCTTTTAAAACCCTAACTGCAAGATTTGCGCCTGTTCATAAATAGCTACAGTTCAAAAGCGGTACATTTGCGCAGAGCGCACGAAAAAACTTCGCACGTTAACTCCTATTTTTTGACTACGGATGCATCTGTGAGTCATTAATTCGCAGTGTGCGCGAGTCCGACTGCTCACCTCATTCGTCGACTAAAGTAGGCTACGGTGGTGCCTCCGCAGCAATCTCTGAAAAATTGATCGGAAGAAAGATGAGCAGCCGGTTAATGTTTATGATCGACTAGCCTACATCAGCACGTAGGGAGGACGCTATTGAAGCATCCACGTAGACGTTGTTACGGTTAAGGTGTTAATCAACTCAGATATTAGTGTAAAAACTTCTTTAAAAACATCTTTAAAAAGTCATTTTCTTTCTTTATCGATTGTAAACTCGCTTCAGAGTAGTTGGTAGTAGGCCTACTCTGATGGCTAGGCTTCCTGTGCATGTTTCGTAATAATTATTATTAATGCAATCTGCAACAACTTTTGTCTTATTTTACTGTATCAATGTGTGCCGGTCCCGTTGTATGTGAAAGGGAGTATGGCTTGTGACGCAAGACACATTTCAGAGAACTCTGATAATAAAGTATAATCTAATCTAGTCTAGTTACTTAATCAACAGAAATATCTTCATCAAGGACTAGAGCTGTACCAATGCATCATTCAGAAATACCAGGTCTGTCTGTCAGGTCACTATTCTTTTTCAGAGATTTATGATGTATTGCGATACCACCAGTATAACCTGGCAGTAGCTCCTGCAGCTCATTTCCACTGCTAAGGATTTTGAGGTATTTGTGAAATGCAAGCGTAGGACATAGCCAAGGGCTGAAAAGAGTAGATCTTGGCATGATGGTGTTGCCAACTGGAGAAAACAAATACATTATTGATTCCAAGGAATCCTATTACTAAAACGGGTCTATCTGTTGATTACTGAGGCCAGTTTTTCTTCACGGGCTTGTGAAAATGCATCCATTTTGTTTCGCTCCTGCAGAGAGTTCCAATATCCAATGTGGCCTAACGCATACAGGGCAGCAAACTGGTCCAGTCTATCGGGTGAGATTTGCAACCCCACTGGGTGTTATTTTGGGTCACTGAGTGAGATTTGTCCATCAAATAGAAATGTTTTAACAAACCTGCTTTGCAACCAATGTTTAGGTCTACAGCCACATTGCTAAAAATGGGGGGGGGGGGGGCAGAACCGCGTAATGAAACAATATTGTTACATAGCTTTTAAATTCTGATGGTGGTTTTTGGAACTTAATTTAAAGTTAAGTAAACACAGGAGGCAAAATAAAAATGCTAGCCAAACATTACAAGAGCTACCATCAAAAGTAGTAAATGATTAAGAGCAAGTGAAAGTGGACCATGACAGATGTTAAGAAGTCCCCAAGAAATATATCATGTGACTTTGATCCTTCATATGAAGATGATAGTTTAAGTGCAACACGAAAGTGTTAGAGGAAGATATGAGTGTAATATGAAAGTGTTACAAGATCAAGATAGAAGGATATCTTATTAAATGATCGCAGAATATTTGAAAGTCCATACCATACCTGTGTAACGTTCCTCACATTTTTTAATATCACATGTTTTTCAAATTACAAGATGGCAGAAACTAAGAGTGTGACTTTAGTTTGAATGTTGGGGGGTTGAAATGCACAGAGCCCAAAAACCGCAACTCTCTAGGGGGGCGTCCGGGGCATGTCCCCCCTTTAGAAATGTTTTAAAAACAATTGTGAAATATAATTTCTGGTGATTTCTTAGGGAAAAATACCTCAGACTACTCATCAGTATATACCAATCAGAAAATGAAATTCCCATCTTTCAGTGACAACAAAATGATTATCGAAATTGTATGAGTGGGTGGGGCAAACAACTATTTTTTTCCTAGCAAACACAGAAAAATAGAATATTGAGGGGCTGTAACCCCCTATCGCCCCATAAATGACACCCTTGGCTGAAACACATAATCAGTTGTTTTTCATCAATAAAACATACTCCTAGCTCCAACATGATATTGCATAAAGTAAATCTATAGCTTGTGACTGACTACCTGTTGTTCTATGGTCTGGAAAGGGGGATTTCATTTGTGCCTATCTGTCACCATGGACAGCCATCTTGCTGCACGCCACACGGTTCAGCTAGTTGATCTCTTCTAGATGCAACCCTACCGG
Organism: Anguilla rostrata; assembly: GCF_018555375.3. NCBI lineage: Eukaryota > Metazoa > Chordata > Actinopteri > Anguilliformes > Anguillidae > Anguilla > Anguilla rostrata. Next base: position 31,220,447 of record NC_057946.1, on the reverse strand, counting down.
CTTTGGCTAACTCCCCTCTGAGTTTCCATGGTTACCCAGAAAACCGTTCAGACAGCTTGTGGCCTGTTGCCAGGTGGGCTTCTTGTGAGCAGTGCTTACTGCGTTTGCTCCAAGAAAACAAATTACGTGACTGCCAAGTGATTCTGCGCTGGTAGAATTTGTGTTCCTTGTGCTCCACGCACGACACATGGGATCGCATGTGTGCTCATCAGCAAATTAAATCCAGTGTTAGCTGAATGGAGGGGGCTGTCTTGTGCATGAGAAATGACCTCCAAGGATCAATACAGCAACACATGCAATGACCAGTGTTGTATAAATTAAGCGCCCTGCATAGATTGCCTCTGGCCTCAAACGGAGGAGAGATGGCTTCATAAGCCTGTGGCTAAATCTAATTAGCTAAACTTGTCTTCTTTTAAATCTCATTTAAGAACCTTTTTTTAAACTTACCATTAACCTTATGTAACAATTTTACCTGTGGTATTTTTTTATTCTATATTTTTTGTCTTTATTATTATTATTATTATTATTATTATTATTCACTGAACAGGCACTTCAGTCAAAATCGTTCCAGTCAGTACAGTTCTAGTTGACCATACAGTTTTTCAACATGCTGAAATGGGCTTGCCAAAATGTTGCTTTCTGATATCACCGAGACTAGCATAGATAATTGATACTCAGCCAGTAATTGAGATGTATATGCAAGAAAATAATCTGTGAGTATAACACACTTTTTATGAAGATGAGCCCAATTCATCAGATGATTTTGCTGGTCTGTAAGTCTGTACAGTGTTTGCATATTGAATTCAGACTCGTAGAAGCCTCAGTTTAAAACACAATTCCTAGCTCGTTCACACATTGCATTCTCTAGTCTTGCCAACAAAACGTGTTGGCTGTGATTTGTGAATGAGTTGTATGTGTAGTTTCTGAATAGCTAGCATTTATAGTGCAACCTGTTCTCAGCAACTTCAGTTAATAAGAGCCAACATGCATTCAGTTCTTTTGGTGGGCGGTCTGCTCACACAGTACCTTACAAATGAACCAGGCCATTGGAGGCAGGCACTTTACTAATATACTGGATTGTTTTTGAGTTGAACTTCTTTCTTTAACAGCTCGCATCTTTGTTACGCTCCTGTGTTACTCCACAGTTCATGGCTGAGGAGACCTGGTGTGTGACCTTTTCAAGGTCGGGAAAGGATGCAGACACAAGGCACTTTGTTCTTTTTCCTCCTCAATTTTATTCAGTCCTGACATTTCTGTGATTGAGTGGCTATGTCTTTCAACTTGGACATTCATTCTGTTGGATAGTTCAGTTAATTGAAACCTAACTGAGAAATATGTGCATGTGTAGTTCTATCAGACATACCTTTTTTTGGGGAGTATTATAAAAAGAACTAAATTTGTTTCTGACTTTTTAAGTGGTCGAATCTCATGATCACAAACGCGATAAACAGCTAGCTAATTAAACAGCTGCATATTCAGAATTACATAATGCTTCCCAGATAGCAAACAAACTTGAATAATCACTGAATCTTTCAGGAGAGAGAGAGAAGAAAATAGGGAGAGAGAGAGTGTGTGTGTGTGCAGAAGCAGAGACAGAGAGATAGATCCAACATTAATTTGTTCTCTGAATTGATTTTGAGCTCAGAAGAAAATCGTGTACAGGAATATGGAATTGTGGATTTATTGCTGATTTGATTTTATGTGAATGATTTTACTTTAATTAATCTTCCACCAATATTGACTATACTGTATATTATACACATATAATATTAAATATGTTTATTTTTATTTCAATTAGCATTTATGTGCCATTGCATTTTCTGAAATGTTTTGCCAATCCTGTTAAGCACAGGAAGAACTATGATGCACATATTTGCTGAATCTTTGCCAGATGAATATTCAATACACACAATAATGTAGATTATCTGAAAAATGAAATGAAAAACTATAACAGGCATAAATACAGCAATAAATTCATTTTAAATGGCCCATGGACTGAATTTATGTGTGGTAATATTTTTTTTAGGTTTCCTCCGAATCTGTATTATATTGCTTAAATAAATTATTTCTGGGGTAGACTTGTCCTTTGCCCTTGACTGGAGCATAGCACAAATATATTTAGATTTTTTTTGTTTATTATCTCAGGACTATATATCTTAAGTGCATCAGAAAATACAGTGTAATGCGATGTATTGTACAGTGCCCTGAAGTATTTGTAAAAGTAAAATTTGCCCCCTTCCTGATTTAGGTTACTGCATATTTGCCACACTGAATTGTTTCAGATCTTTCAGACAAAATGTAATATTGGACAAAGCGGGGAAAATATTTTTTCATGGCATTATAGCTGCAAATGGCGAATGTGTGCTTGTTCTTATGGGAACATTAAAACATTTAAATTTAAATCTTAGTACAAATATTTTTCAAAAATTCTTGTGGGCATGTGAGGACCCTCTGCTTTTGGTTTTTGGTTATTTCACATTGTAATAAAAATATTGTCTTTTTTTTGCAGCAAATTAAGGATGTGCTCGTTACCCAGGAATGTGAGACTGCTAAACAAATGCATGCGGTGCACATAAATTATAGCAGTGCCTAAACATTAAATTTCTCGCTGCACATTTTAGGATGGGGCAGAAAAAACATAGACCCAGGAAAACATAGACATAGGAAAAAGGGTTAAGCGCTCGCTCTATAGCTAAACTGGTTTAAGTCAGAGATACTTTGATGAAAAGCTGTACTGTCCCCAGTTAAGTGAAAGTTTATACACGTGTCTGTGATTGGCTATTTGTGACAGAGAGGCGGGAGAATAGCACATGACGTCAGTTTCGAGTTCCTGCTTTTTAAACCGAGAAACCGAGAGAAAACACTGAACGGAGTATCGCCTGGTCAGGACACAAAAAGGTTACCGGTCTTCTGAAAAATATATGATTTTTTTCCATTCCAGATTATCGCCGTACATATGCCACTTTGTTAATAAAGTGTTTGTCTTTATGTGACATTTTAAGGCCTTGTGAGCGGCTGCTAGCTTGTTAGGTTACTCGCTAACATTAGCTAGCATTGGCTAGTGACTGTATGCAGTTTTCTGAATCTAACTTGCTAACACGTCTGTCACTGTGTAGCTAGCTAGCTAATTGTGTAATAAAATGCTGACTAAACTCTAGTTAACTAGATGCCCTAACGCTGTACAAACGTTAGTTGTTTCGCAGTAGCTTACACGAGCTAACTCACCAGCTGTCTTAACGAAAGTGCATATACATTTCCAAGTGTTAGTCCAGTGCTACACTGTGATAATTGTGGACTACGTAAATTAACACGAGAGGTTATAGAAATGTGATGTGCGTAGTTTGTAAGTTTACTGCAATTTCACATTACTGTTCCTTTACGCAGCGGTACTTAACGTTAGGCACTGGAGTAAGGACGTTAACTCGAGTTAGTGACAGATTGGCAGTTATATTCGTGCCTATTGCTTTCACAAAACAATGATGATAGTACCAGGACATTGAAACCCATAGCTTGCCAGTTGACGTTGAATGTATAGCTATGGACTATCATACTAGTTACGGTGTCACATTTTCATTATAATTCGTCGGGTAGCTATCACCTGTAGTTTAGGTAGCTGCCTAAGCCAGCTAGTATTTATCCAGGTTGACGTGTTCGCTAGATAATTATGACGAGGTTGACATAGCCCTAGATGTATTATATTGTAGTTATGTAAATGAGGTGAGTAGAGATTTACAAAAATCTGTTACTTGATTTCATCAAACGGGTTTATTTCGCTTGCAGAATAGCATGTCGCGTCCCAGCAGCGCGTCCCCTCGGCCAACCATGTCGCAGCCCAAGCAGACCGGCCCCTCTCGGGGCAAAGGACTCAAAGACATTCGCATTGACGAAGAGGTGAAGATTGCGGTCAACATTTCCTTCGAGAGATTCCAGTACAGCGAAGAAAAAGGTAGCGCACCATTTTCATGGAAATTTTTATGTGAAAATTGCAGCTCTAACTTTTCTTGTTCTATTTGATTAGACCCCTATTAATTGATATTATATTCCCGCACTGTGTATCGTACGTGCATAGTAATGAATTGGTTCCCAGTCCAGATTTTATTAATGTTTATGGGGGTGAACCATCTGGACTAAATCTCAGAAAATAAACCTTTGTGGTTAAGACAAGGGATGTGCAATTGTGCATGAGCAAATCATAATCTTTTGAGTGTATAAAAAAAGTGCATTCATTTTTTTAAAATTGAAAGTTATTTTATTTTTTACAGAACTGGAGTTTCCTTCTTCCTTGACGAGCACAGAAAGGGCCTTCATTCATCGGATGGCCCAGTCCTTAGGCTACATCTCCAAGAGTCGAGGGTGAGTGAGCACTATTAACCACACTGTACCTTAACCACAATACAATGTGTTACATTTCCTTTACTTTACAGTTAACCAATTAAAGAGCCAATAAGTCTTAGGGCTGTGGTCAGTTGCATTTTAATACAGGAAATTAATTGAAATTCAATGTGTTAATTTGAAAGAAAATGCATTAAATTTCAGTGCATTCACTGAATTGAAATGGAATTGACCACAACTCTGATAAAACTGGATTTACACACTGTGTGGCTAAAACTGGATTTACACACTGCCTGGTTAAATCTGGATTTGCACACTGAGTAGTTTCACACAGTAGTTTTACCGGATTTACGCCGTGCGTGGGTTTCCCGGGCAGGAAAGGAACGAGGCGATTCCTCACCATATGGAAGAAGGACGGCACAGAGACAGCCCAGTCCGTGATGACCTTTAACCTTTCCCACAATGCCAAGCACGTGGTCCGCAGCCTGCTGCAGAGGTTCCCCATCACCAACAAGGAGCGCACGGACCTGATGCCCCGCACCGAGCGGGGCCTGTCCCTGGCCCTGGAGTCGGGTGAGTTTGGGTACGGGCGGACGGGCATCATGTGGTCTTCCCACAAGTTACGACGTCGGGAGTTTGCATAGCCTCTCACGCTTAAGCTTTGCTTATCTTCAGCAGTCCGGTAAGAGAAGCCATCATGGTGGCATGACTGCTGGCAGACAGTGTATCGATTTCCTAAATTCAGGCTGGGTAGCTGAGTAACCTCTGATTCCACATTAACAGGAATCCAGTCAGATATAATGAGTGAAGGGTACCCTCTACTGGCTGAAATAAGTTCTGCATGCGGTGCTGAATTCTGCAAAGAACAGCCAGCAGATTTTAAACAGGACTGAATTGAAAATAAACCTCAATGACACAAGGAAGTGCTGTGAAAAATCTCCACCTGTTTGGCCCACAGGCTGCAGAGAGGTGCTTAAAACTCGCTCTAACACAGAAACAGTCTCCCACCAAACTGTAGCAGTGGAATAGAGCAGAGAAGAGCGTTTTTAAAAGGGTGCGTTTCCAGGGTAACCTCCCTGCGTTTCGGCGCTCTGCTCCCCCCCCCCCCAGACAGCTGCCAGGATAAGAACCGGACGAGCGGGAGGCTGAACAACGGCATTCCGCAGGTGCCCCAGCGCAGGGGCCCGTCCGAGCTGGACGCCTTCCGCCGCTCTCTGCCCGTCTACGAGCGGCAGGACGAGATCGTGCGCATCATCCAGGAGAACCGCGTGGTGCTGGTGGTGGGGGAGACGGGCTCCGGGAAGACCACGCAGGTGAGACCGCTGTCCTCTCCGCGGCGGACTTACGGCACAGACCGGCCCACCGTTCGGCCGAGAGCCGCCGTCTGTGGCTCGCTCTTTTTGTGGGATATTAAAACGAATTTTTTTGGATTGCATGATGCCACCGAGTACTCCCACAGTGTCTGGATTGCTTGGCTATTGTCTCTTTGTTCTGGTTTGTGCCTCAAGAACCATTTTTTGCACTACTTTTGTTCTTTACAAATTGCTATAATCGGTTATTTTATGCACTAGTATTGTCACTTACACTAGCTCCCAGCTCCAGAGAGTCCAAATTGCATAAAACATTAATTTGTGCTGCTTTTTATTTATTTCTTAACACAATTGTTTTGCGATGTTCGACATCTCTTGAGATATTTGTGGAAATAGGTCATATGGGATAAGTAATTTTTATTAGCTTCCATAGTGATTTTACTGGTTTCCATGGTGATTTTATTGGTTTCCATGGTGATTTACTGGTTTGGATGACACAGAACACCAGTGTTACGCAGTCACAGGCTGTGAAAAGTGTGTATTTTTTTGGGGGTGAGTTTGTAGGGTGACGGTTTTCCCCCTCTCTCCCCAGATTCCCCAGTTTCTCCTGGACGACTGCAGCCGGACCGGGAGCCCCTGCCGGATCTTCTGCACGCAGCCGCGCAGGCTGGCCGCCATCGCCGTGGCAGAGCGCGTGGCTGCTGAGCGCGGGGAGAATGTGGGCCAGACCATCGGCTACCAGATCCGGCTGGAGAGCAGGCACGCCCTTCCGCCACCGAGTTCCCTGCTGCCGAGATCCCCACTGCTTTTCCCCGCTGCCGAGTTCCCCGCTGCTTTTCCCCGCTGCTTTTCCCTGCTGCCGAGTTCCCCGCTGCTTTTCCCCGCTGCTTTTCCCTGCTGCCGAGTTCCCCGCTGCTTTTCCCCACTGCTTTCCCTGCTGCCGAGTTTCTCTGCTGCTTTTCCCCGCGGCTTTTCTCCGCTTTAGTCGTTTATTAAATGTGTTAGGATTCGGGGCCTTGGGTTTTTTTTAATTAAAATGTGGTTTTTACCGGTTTGCCCCTCAGAGTTTCCCCCAAAACGCTGCTGACGTTCTGCACCTGCGGGGTCCTGCTGCGGACGCTGATGGCGGGGGACGCCACGCTGTCCACCGTCACACACGTCATCGTGGTGAGCAGCTGGGCCAGCACTTCCTGTGGGCGGAGTCACACGGGCGGAGTCTGCTATGCTGCAGGGCACTGTCTCCAAAACGCGTTTGAGAGCAGGAACCTTGATGTAGATTCAGTCATAATGAGGACGTTAGGAGGATATTAGACAGTTTCATAAGCTTGTATTTCATGAGCTCATACCTTAACATGAAAAACAAACTGAAACAAAATGTCTCTGGGTGCTGTGTCTAGAGAACATATGATGGAAAAGTTGAAACTCACACTCAAGGAATCACTATATACTCTTCAGTTATTATATTTAAAAGTGACAGATTGACATTTTTTCAGATTTGCTTTGCACGTGATGAGGTGAGCACGGGAACCTCAGGCAGAAGCAGTGCTGCTGCTCTCAGAGGCGCTATGCATTATGGGTCGTGATTGTGACGTCACGCGTGTTCTCGGTTCCCTTCAGGACGAGGTCCACGAGAGGGACGGCTTGTGCGACTTCCTCCTGACGAAGATGAGGGACCTGCTGCAGAAGATGCCGTCGCTGAAGGTGATCCTGTCCAGCGCTGCCCTCGACGTCGAACTCTTCGTCCGCTACTTCGGCTCCTGCCCCGTCATCCACAGTGAGTGCTGTTTACGCAGCTTAAGCTCCGCCCCCTTCGCCACGCAGAATGGAGCGCAGTTAGTCCAGCTTGAAAGTTGCTTGGGAACTTCATAACGTGTTTTTCATCCTGAAAGAATCCTTCTTTTAAACATTATTTTAAATCTTGACTGTAATGAATTTGGCCTTCAGAATTAGAAAGGTGAGGTGGGGGGGGGGGGTCAGTTCCAATTCTGTAAATTCAAGTGATTAATTTCAATTCCGTTCATTTGTTGAAAGAAATCTCAGTCAAACAGTTGGCAATTCTTGAACTAAATTCCAGTTCGCATTTTCAGTTGCTTTTCCCAGGAGAATCAAGCTAATTTCTTTCGTTTGCTTTATACTCGCATTAAAAAAACTTGTTTTGTATTCTGAAAATAACTAATTTGGCCGTTAAAGTTAAGTTTGATCAATTCTATAATTTATTATTCAGATATGCTATATGGATTTGGCTAATCACAGACAGCTGCTTTAATAACCAGGCTACAGATGTTTGAATAAGCCACTCATTGCTAGTGTTTTTTTTACTTCACTTTTCAGTTAAAGGAAGGCCATTTGAAGTAAAGGAAGTTTTTCTGGAAGACATTTTACGGACAACCGGCTACACCAACAAGGACATGATTAAATACAGGAAGGAGATGCAAAAAGGTGATTGACGGCATCGGCCTTGCGCGTTTCCCGCCTTTATATTCCCACTGCCAGGCCAGTGATGGTAAATAATGTGATGGAAGGCTTGGTTTGGTGGGGAGGCCTTCGCTAACTGTCGCGGTGTTGTCTCCGGCCGCGGTCCAGAGGAGAAGCAGCAGACGTCGCTGACGGAGTGGTGTCGGGTGCGAGACGGCGGCTCCCGGCAGGAGCCGCGGCGGGAGAGGACGGGCGTCCGAGCGCTCGAGGAGAACGACCTGCTGGACGACGGCGCCGACAGCGTTTTCGGCCAGCTGGTAACCGGGCAACCCGGGGTCTCCAGCGCTTCCCGCAAAACTTAGCTGTGTACTGGAGGGCTGTCTTAAACAGGGGTTAAAATAAATATTCTGATGCTTTGAAGATGAAGATTTTTTTCTGATTCACCAGATAATTATGCCACGGTGTTTCACTGGAGTGTTTTACTCTGAATCCCTGTGAATCACTGAAGTGTTGTACTTGCTAATCTCTGTGTCTCTGCAGAGTGAGAAAGACGTGGCCTCACTGGACCCCTGGCTGCTGAAGGAAATGGACGCCTGCATCTCTGACGTGTTTCTCAGTCAGGACGCCGACGCCTTCGTGCAGCTCTTCAACCTCATCCTCAGCGAGAACGTCAGTGGTAAGGCGCTTTTACCAGGGCTCTCACGCAGCGCTAAATTTGTTTAAAAAATATTTTTGAAACCCGCCAGGGCAGACAAGTGGCTGAGCAAATGCTGCACTGTCCACATCAATACGACCACTCATTAACTGTGATGGCTATCAGTCTCTGAGACAACAGCAGATGTTCTAAAGTTCTGTCGTTAACATCGAACAAAATCCCCCTTTGATTGTGCTCACTTGTCCCCCCCTCCGATTCTACTCTCCCCTCTGACCCCCCCCATCCCCCCCTCTCTGATTCTGCTCTCCCCTCTGACCCCCCCATCCCCCCCCCGATTCTGCTCTCTCCTCTGACCCCTTGATTTGCTCCTCCCCCGATTCTCTCTCCCTCTGACCCCCACCCCCTCTCTGATTCTGCTCTCCCCTCTGACCCCCCCCATCCCCCCTCTGATTCTGCTCTCCCCTCTGCCCCCCTCATCCCCCCCTCTCTGATTCTGCTGGCTCCTCTGACCCCCCCACAGTGGACTACAGGCACAGCGAGACCAGCGCCACCCCACTGATGGTGGCGGCGGGGCGGGGCTTCCTGGGGCCCATGGAGCAGCTCCTCAGCATGGGCGCCAGCGTCAACATGAAGGCCTCCAACGGCTGGTGAGCGGCTCCCCCGACCTCCCCGAACGTTTTTTAAACGCTCATTCATCAGGGAGAGGCCGTGGGACAGAACGACCCGTTCTGCTGCTTTTCAGCCCAGGATGGGTTCGTCCATCACCTGTTCTCCCAAATGAGGCTGATCCTTCCTTAAATCTAACGAGTAGCGTTTGACCAGCCAGCGCGCGTGTCCGCCTGTCTGTCTCTGACTGCTTGTGTCTGTGCGGCAGGACGGCGCTGGACTGGGCCAAGCACTTCAACCAGGCCGAGGCGGTGGACCTGCTGGAGTCCTACATGTAAGAGCGACAGACCGCACGCCACGCATGTACACGCACGCACGCCACGCACGCACACGCTACGCTACGCACGCACACGCACGCACGCACACGCAGACCAGCGGAGCTGTGCTCCGCGCTGCAAATCCGAGCGTCTTCCGAGCGGGAACGCGGTTTTCTGAGCTGGGCGGGAGGAACTGGCGCTCGGGTCTAATGATTGACATCTGATAGCTGCCATTGCGCATTAGTGTTAATGTCGGGTGGGGCTCGCTAGGGCCCGTGTGTCACTGGAACCTTCTAGACCAGCGGCGGAGGAGGAGCAGGCAGGCCAGCGGTCTGAGGCGCTGGTGTGAGGCTGTAGGCCCCGCCCAGCTGGGCTGTGTGTGGACGTGCAGCGCGCTGCAGTGAGCGAACACGCAGGGCACCGGTGCGTTTGAACGAGCCCATGATGAAAGACCCCCCCCTCCCCTGGCCCCGCCCCCCTGTGCTTCCAGCTCCTCCCTGGAGGCGGGGAAACTGGACGAGTCGTCGCTGGTGCAGGCGTCCTCGGCCAGCCTGAGCTCGGAGGACCAGGAGCTGCTCAAGGTCTACCACCACAGCTTCGACGACGAGAAGGTGGACCTGGACCTCATCATGCACCTCCTCGCCAACATCTGCCAGAGCTCCGACGAAGGTGCGCTGCCGCCCGCTTCCTCTAGGGGGAGCACTCCCTGCTTACCCACCCGCTGTGCCAGCGCCAGCTAGGTTAAAGTCACTGTACAGTCACTTCATAGTGCAGCACAATAGCTTTCCTGCTTTTTAACACCTGGTGTTAGTGTGAGGTTAATAAGGGCGATTACTGAGGTTTCAGGGAAAAGGAATCATTTAATCAGGGAAAACACTGTTAGATATACATGTGCATACATTTTTCAGCTGCCTGTAGGTGAGGGTACTTATAATAAAACTGAAGGTCTTAGCAAAATAAATGAAGTCACTGTTAGGCTGTACCCTTACAGTCCATAGTTTGAAGTTTTGGAAACTGCGGTGATGCGATCGTATAGGGTCCATCTCACTTTTTATGTACGTGCTGTATAGCAAAAGAGCCAAAATGGCTGACGGTGTCTGCTGATGCCGTGGTTTTGTTTAATTGCTCAAAATTTTTCTTTTGCTCCAATTCAGGCGCAGTTTTGATCTTCTTGCCGGGATACGATGAGATAGTGGGGCTCAGAGACCGCATTCTGTACGACGACAAACGCTTCGCAGATCACTCTCACAGGTAAGAACACCGATCAGGGCGCCCAACTGGGGGGAACCACATGCCCCACAGCCCGGGTATTTACGTCATCTCAAGTTAGTCAGTTCAAGGAAATAATCTGATTGAGAGGCCCCTGGAAAATTGTGTGCCTTTTTTTTTTTTTTAAATCTGAGAATTAAATTTCAGTTGGTTCCCTGAATTGGCCGAGTTGAAATTAGACTGGTCCTGTCCATGTGCCAAGTGTTTGGTCGCCATGTCCTGAATTTCTGTACTTCTTTATGCGTTACAATAACCTGTCTGTTACTTCTGCTACGTGCTGCTTGCAGCGAAGAAGACGCAGCGATGTTGCTGCAGTGTAACCCTCATGCTCTCCGCACGGATACGAGCGTCTGCTACGTTAATGTAATGTAAAGGCTAGCAGAGTAAAAGCTGTTTTTCCCACCGTGCGCAGGAACTGCCGCCGTGGGCTATGCATGGCAAATTGTGGTCACTCACTCACTCACTCACGCACGACCTTTGAGGGACGTTTTGTGGGACGCATGCGCAGGTGGTGGCGGCTAAAACGTGAGCGCGGAAGTGAGTTGCGCCGCTGCTCGTTTTTTCAGGTACCAGGTCTTCACGCTTCACTCCAACATGCAGACGTCCGACCAGAAGAAGGTGCTGAAGGCCTCTCCCGCCGGCCTTCGCAAAATAGTGAGTCTCAGCGTTCGGAAGAGCGATGTTTCCGGAAAACGCCACAACCCGGCCGGCACTGAAACCTGCTCTCTCGCTCTCTTCTTTTTTTCCTCCTCTTCCTCTCTCCACCTCAGATACTCTCCACCAATATCGCGGAGACGAGCATCACCGTGAACGACGTTGTCTTCGTCATCGACTCCGGCAAAGTCAAGGAGGTAGTTTACCGAAACTTACACGTGCCTCAGTTCGCTCGCGCAAGTGAAGGGGGAGTGATCGTTCTTCCCCGTGTGTTTCTCTGCGCAGAAGTCCTTCGACGCGCTGAACCATGTGACCATGCTGAAGATGGTGTGGATATCAAAGGCCAGCGCCCTCCAGAGGAAGGGAAGGTAATAACCACTTCACTGGACCTTTTACATGCGTTCTACCGTTTTCCCGCGGTTGCTATGGGAAACAAAACTGTAATCCAAAGAGGATGTGCTGCCTGGATCACAACATTGTGGAAAGACGTCATCACGGCAGTGTCACTCTTAAATGTGTATAGGTGCTTGGTGTTTTATGATGCTGTAACTGATTGGAAAGTAGAGGTCACACGGTCAGATCGGGTGATGTGATTGGCCGCTGTGTTCCAGGGCTGGGCGCTGCAGGCCTGGGATTTGTTTCCACCTCTTCAGCCGGCTGAGGTTCAACAACATGCTGGAGTACCAAGTCCCTCAGCTACTGCGTATGCCTCTACAGGTACAGACATAGATAAACACACTCACACACACCTACACACACACACACAACATGCTGGAGTACCAAGTCCCTCAGCTACTGCGTATGCCTCTACAGGTACAGACATAGATAAACACACTCACACACACAACATGCTGGAGTACCAAGTCCCTCAGCTACTGCGTATGCCTCTACAGGTACAGACATAGATAAACACACACACACACACCTACACACACACACACAACATGCTGGAGTACCAAGTCCCTCAGCTACTGCGTATGCCTCTACAGGTACACACATAGATAAACACACTCACACACACCTACACACACACACACAACATGCTGGAGTACCAAGTCCCTCAGCTACTGCGTATGCCTCTACAGGTACAGACATAGATAAACACACTCACACACACCTACACACACACACACAACATGCTGGAGTACCAAGTCCCTCAGCTACTGCGTATGCCTCTACAGGTACAGACATAGATAAACACACTCACACACACCTACACACACACACACAACATGCTGGAGTACCAGTCCCTCAGCTACTGCGTATGCCTCTACAGGTACAGACATAGATAAACACACTCACACACACCTACACACACACACACAACATGCTGGAGTACCAAGTCCCTCAGCTACTGCGTATGCCTCTACAGGTACAGACATAGATAAACACACTCACACACACCTACACACACACACACAACATGCTGGAGTACCAAGTCCCTCAGCTACTGCGTATGCCTCTACAGGTACAGACATAGATAAACACACTCACACACACCTACACACACACACAAACATGTGGAGTACCAAGTCCCTCAGCTACTGCGTATGCCTCTACAGGTACAGACATAGATAAACACACTCACACACACCTACACACACACACACAACATGCTGGAGTACCAAGTCCCTCAGCTACTGCGTATGCCTCTACAGGTACAGACATAGATAAACACACTCACACCCACATGCATACATGCACGCATGTACGCACGCACACACACACAGCTTTCACACACACACACACACACACACACACAAATGAACGTATGCTCACTGACTGGCTTAACCTGCCCAGTGGCTCCCACAAAGTAACGGCAGTACCTCGTTTTACCACTAGATGGCAGAAATGCCTGGTAAAACAGCAGGCCCAGAGCACCGCATGTCCAGCTGATCTTGGCTAGGAGTGAGTGTAACACAGTGATGTCATGGTTAACTCCCCCCTTCTCCCCCCCCCCCTCCTCCCCAAAAGGAACTGTGTCTCCACACCAAGCTGCTGGCCCCCATCACCTGTCCCATCGCAGATTTCCTCTCCAGAGCACCCGAGCCTCCGCCCACGCTCATCGTCAAAAACGCCGTGCAGATGCTCAAGGTAAGCGCCTCCTCCTCTCACTCCTGCGCCTCCTCCCGCACCTCCTCCTCACAGGCAGCTGCTGACGGAGTTCAGTTCAGAAAATAAAATGTGAATGATTTTTTTTTTTTTTTTAAACCCTCATTGAACATTATGGCCACTTCAGTTTGTGGACTGAATTTCAGAATTGCCCTTTTTGAATGAAGAGAATTACATCACATTACATTACAGGCATTTGGCAGACGCGACGACGTACAACAAAGTGTATAACCGTAACCAGGGACAGGTCCGTTGAAAACCCTAGAGGGAAGTACAGTTCCAAGTGCAGGGAACAACCGCGTAGTTTAACTTGGACCCTGTAGGTTAATCTGATCAACACAAACAAAAACAGCTACAAAGCAGTCTATGCAAATAATACAAGCAATAGTTGAGTGGGCACGAGTGCAATAACTGAGAATTGCAATAGAATTGAGCTAAACGCTCTGGAGGCTGGAATACTTGGACCCTGGATTGGAGGGCAGTGGCTTTGCATCGTGGGTCAGATACTGTTGCATAACCAACACTGAACATGGAAGACGTAAAATTAGGTCACACTAGAAAGCAGCTGTGAACATGAAATGTGAACATGGTGAGGTATTAATGGCAGAATGCACTAAAAACACCTTTTTGCTCCTGAATCTGGCTTTTGGAAGGCCAGGCGGTGGGTGTAGTCCTGTCCCATCACAGAAGCCTCCGCCAGGTCGGGAGGGCGAGCGTTAGCGTGGGCGTTAGCGTGGGCATCCTCTGCGCAGCAGGCAGCCGGGCACTGCCACCCCTTCCCTCTGCAGCCCCTGCAGCAGAGCTGCAGGCAGATCGGAGCGCCCGATTGGCTGAACCCTGAGTTTGTATTCGCGCCCGTGTCCCCCCAGACCATCGACGCCATGGACCCCTGGGAGGACCTGACGGAGCTGGGCTACCACCTGGCGGACCTGCCGGTGGAGCCGCACCTGGGGAAGATGGTGCTGTGCGCGGTGGTGCTCAAGTGCCTGGACCCCATCCTGACCATCGCCTGCACGCTGGCGCACCGCGACCCCTTCGTCCTGCCCGCGCAGGCCGCGCACAGGAGGGCCTCCCTGCTCTGCAGGAAGCGCTTCACCGCCGGCACCTTCAGCGACCACATGGCCCTGCTGCGCGCCTTCCAGGTACCCAGCTGCTACTCCCCCTCATAGAGCTGCTGCTCCCTCCCCCCACAGAGCTGCTGCTCCACCCCCCCCCCACCCCCCACAGAGCTGCTCTCCCCCCCACAGAGCTGCTGCTCCACCCCCTACAGAGCTGCTGCTCCTCCCCCAGAGCTGCTGCTCCCCCCCCACAGAACACACATTTAAAAATATGCTTTATAGAAACGCATTTCACATCAAAAAATCGTTACAAAATTTATCTGTGATTATTCTGTTTCGGAAAACAATGGTGATTTAATCCTCCATAGGTGTGTATGTTCGGATGTGTGTGTGTGCGAGTGTGCGCGTGCGTGCGTGCGTGCGCGCGTGTGTGTGTTGATTAAGCTTTGTCCTATGCAGTGTAATTCCCATCTAATCATAGCGACAGGTCACTCAATTGCCTCAATTAAAATCTAATTAGCCTCTCTGAAGATAATAAGAAGGAAGAGTCAGTGATTAGCATTTTCCCTGATGTCTGTGTGAATGTTTGTTTGTTATTGATCTGGAACATGCAAAATCATTCAGAACGCTCAATAAACACTAATTAAAGCGCCATGTATGCCTTTGACCTAAAACCTAAACTAGAATACTAACTTGGTATTCATCGTATTGCATTGCCGTTTTGTGATGTATATTATATTTTACATTAATCTGTTTTATTGGTGTGATCTTTTGTTGCTCACAACTTTTTTTTGTTGTGAAATGAGCTGTCGTCTGATAATTTTCCCCCTTTGCATATATCAGTCTGATTAATTCTTTGTGTTGTAGCATTCAAAATTATGTTTCAAAGCATAGCTGGCAATTGATTTCATGAATTAAAGGGATAGTCCACCTCCTGGAGTTATGAAAGTTGAAGGATATTTTATATGCATTTAGATACATGTTTCTGACAAACTGTTGGGTTTACACTGGCTGGTGCTGGGTTATTCACAGGTGTGAGGAAAATACACTTCATGTAACTTCAGAGCAGCTTGTACAGATATATAATGCCTCCAGAGGTTGTACATGGGTTTTTTAACCAAATTAGTCATTGTTATTATTTTAAAAATTTTGATTGGTACTATTTCTATGGTGCATACAACCTGAGACCTCTGGCTCAAGGACAGAAGTACCAGCACTACATGAAAACTGCGATTTTTTCATATCATTTCAATTTTGGTGTAACGATATGAAAATGAACTGAAATGACTCCAGAAAGTGACATATTGATTTAAAATAAAGTTCTTTTGTTTCGTAGACTTTAGAAAAATGCCATTCTTCGTGTCACATCACACTCTTGTGATGTGGAGACCAGTGGAACTGTCAAACGACTGAATTTAAGAAGTCACTAAATCTCAGAAACTGGAGAAAAAATCACTTCAGGATTCCCCATTCAGCAGTCAGTCCCTTTTATCATGGTCCCACGAACATTCAAATGTTCACCCCTCGTGCTCATTGTAGTGCACCATATTTGAGGTTACTAAGAGTATGCAACTCTATCAAGAATTTTTCTCTTGGATTAATTCGTCCGTAGTGGCAAAGCAGTACCGCTGAAGGCTTCGAGGAATTCTGTCTCAGCGCATGGAGTCTCTCGATGAGACCCAGCTCTGGGACAACTGCAGCTTGTGTATCACCTGCACCTGTTCCCTCTGACCTTGGTGAGTACACCTGCACCTGCCTCCATCTGACATTGAGACCCTGCCACGTCTCATCGACATAGGTGAGCACCCTTTGCTCTCTTGCCTGGTGAGCATCACTTCCTGTCTCCATCGGCCATAGTGAACTCGTACTGCTCTCGTTTCATCGAGCAGTGACTCAGTCCCTGCTCCTGTTTCTCATGAGCCACAGAGACTCATTTCTGTGCTCATCTCCTTGCTGTCTCATCTCATCACTGATCCTGCCCCCCCCACCCCTACACATTGAGCTGTAGGCAAGGCCTTCCTCTGCTCTCTGTCCCGTCTGAGCCATAAGAGAGCCCAGCTTTTCCTGAACTCTTCTCACTTCTCTACTACATCATCCTTCAAATAGTCCTTTATTCCATCTCGCATCTGGACCTGGGCCAAATAATATATGACTAACCATGAAGACATCAGAAATATTCCCTGCAGGTCACTGACAGTTTAAAAGAAACATCTATTTTTCAACATATTCAGACCACATCTCTTTCGGATTGATGCTGTAGGTTGAAACGGTTCATTACTCTCGGGCATCTGCATCCTGCGAGTCAGTATTTCAAGGCTTCGACCAGGTCTGGTATTCCGCAGTCTTTCACTAACTCACATAATCCAGCTAGTCCTTTTTCACAGTACCCTCTCGACTGTAGGAGATGAAGGGCGGTTGTTAATCCGACATCTGATTGGTCGCAGGTTTTGTGCGAGCGAGGGGCGGGGGAGACATCCGGGACGTGAACCTGAACTCGGAGAACTGGGCGGTGGTGAAGGCCGCCCTGGTGGCCGGCATGTACCCCAACCTGATCCACGTGGACCGGGACATGGGCTGCCTCGCCGGGCCCAAGGAGAAGAAGGTCCGCTTCCACCCCACCTCCGTGCTCAGCCAGCCCCACTACAAGAAGGTGAGCCCACCTAGCTCAGGTAATCACCTGGCTCAGGTATTCATCTGGCATACACCTGGCTCAGGTATTCATCTGGCATACACCTGGCTCAGGTATACACTTGGCTTGGGTATTCACCTGGCTCAGGTATTCACCCAGATCGGGTATTCACCTGGCTCAGGTATTCACCTGGCTCAGGTATTCATCTGGCATACACCATGGTTCCAGGTATCACTGGCTCGATGGGTATTCACCTGGCGGGTTTACACGGCTCAGGGATCACCAATGGGTATCACCTGGCGATTCACGAGGTATTCACCTGGCTCAGGTATTCACTGGTTCCCCGTCGGGTATTCACCTGGCTCAGGTATTCACTGGCTCAGGTATTCACCCAGATCGGGTATTCACCTGGCTTGGGTATTCACCTGGCTCAGGTATTCACCCAGATCGGGTATTCACCTGGCTCAGGTATTCACCCAGATCAGGTATTCACCTGGCTCAGGTATTCACCCAGATCGGGTATTCACCTGACTCAGGTATTCACCTGGCTTGGGTATCACCCTAACCCTAACCCAAACCGTGGGCCGTGTGTAACCCAAACATTATCCAGCGCTGAATTTTGAAACTTGGCAGTAGGTGTCACCTGAAGAGTTACCTTATGCCTGAATGCAAGTAAAACTGAACCTGCTGAAGGAGAAAGGGGGAGGTAAGCGGGTTAATTCAGGCTGGTTTGGCGTTCGGATTACTCCAGATCCCCCCGGCTAACGGCCAGGCCGCCGCGGTGCAGTCGCTGCCCACGGAGTGGCTGATCTACGACGAGATGACCAGGGCTCACCGGATCGCCAGCATACGCTGCTGCTCGTCCGTCACCCCCTTCACTGTGGCCGTTTTCGGGGGGTGCGCCAAACTGCCCAGCACCGCCCTGCAGGAGCCTGCCATCCAGAAGGGTAACCCCCCCACACCGCATCACCTTAGAATAAAGCACATTAGATTACATCACATTGTGTTACTTCACGTCACATTACATGACATTACATGAGATCACATTACTTGCCATTACATTGCATTGCAGTAATAAACACTGACAGCAGGTGGTGCTGTAAATAATAAACGGTTTGCGTCTGCACAGCTGACCCGCTGAACGAGAGCAGCGACAGCGAGGCGGAGGACCGGTCCCTGTCCCAGCGCTCTCAGATGAACATCGACGAATGGCTGCACTTCAGACTGGAGCGAGAGGTACGAGGTGCTTCGCTCTTTAGCTCACGCGTCTGTCTCACGAAGGGAGCGTTTACCTCTTCACTAAGGCTAGTGAACTGACCTGTCTGTATTCCCGCTTAAATAAAGGGTTATCAGCACACAAGCTGCAGACTTATCCCACGAAGAACACTTGAATTCTCCCAAGAGAAGAGATGTGTTTTAGCGTGCTGGGTGGGGTGTTTTAGTGTACTGGGTGTTTTAGCATGCTGGGTGTTTTAGCAGTGCTGGGTGTTTCAGCGTGCTGGGTGTTTTAGCGGTGCTTGGTGTTTCAGCGTGCTGGGTGTTTTAGCGTGCTGGGTGTTTTAGCGGTGCTGGGTGTTTTAGCAGTACTGGGTGTTTTAGCGTGCTGGGTGTTTTAGCGGTGCTGGGTGTTTTAGCAGTACTGGGTGTTTTAGCGTGCTGGGTGTTTTAGCAGTACTGGGTGTTTTAGCGGTACTGGGTGTTTTAGCAGTACTGGGTGTTTTAGCGTGCTGGGTTTTTTAGCGGTGCTGGGTGTTTTAGCAGTACTGGGTGTTTCAGCGTGCTGGGTGTTTTAGTGGTGCTGGGTGTTTCAGCGTGCTGGGTGTTTTAGTGGTGCTGGGTGTTTCAGCGTGCTGGGTGTTTTAGCGGTGCTTGGTGTTTCAGCGTGCTGGGTGTTTTAGCGGTGCTGGGTGTTTTAGCAGTACTGGGTGTTTTAGCGGTGCTGGGTGTTTTAGCGTGCTGGGTGTTTCAGCGTGCTGGGTGTTTTAGCAGTGCTGGGTGTTTTAGCGTGCTGGGTGTTTTAGCGGTGCTGGGTGTTTTAGCAGTACTGGGTGTTTTAGCGGTGCTTGGTGTTTCAGCGGTGCTTGGTGTTTCAGCATGCTGGGTGTTTTAGCGGTGCTTGGTGTTTCAGCGTGCTGGGTGTTTTAGCGGTACTGGGTTTTTAGCGTGCTGGGTGTTTTAGCAGTACTGGGTGTTTTAGCGTGCTGGGTATTTTATCAGTACTGTGTGATTTAGCGGTGCTGGGTTTTTTACTGTGTGTACGTTCCGCAGACGGCCAGCCTGGTCTTCCAGCTGAGGCAGAAGTGGCACTGGCTGTTCCTCCGGCGGATCCGCGCCCCCTCCAAACCCTGGTCGCAGGTGGACGAGGCCACCATGCGGGCGCTGGTGACGGTCCTGACCGCCGAGGAGCAGGAGGCGGGGCTGCAGCAGCCCGCCGGCATCGGGCAGAGGCCCCGCCCCATGTCCTCCGAGGACCCGCCCCCCCAGCCCTCCTCCTGGAGGACCGCCAACTGCCGCAAGAGCTGCGCCGACCCCGAGCTGGCCGAGGAGCACCCCGCCCTGATGGACAGGTGAGGGTGGGCGGGGCCTTCGGGGTTCAGCCCCTCTAATGTAGGGGTCCCTGACCCTGGCTCTGGAGAGCCACAGGGCCTGCTGGTTTCCATGTCCCATAGAAGTGCTTTGTTTTAACTTTGCTAGTCAGGTCAGATGTTTAATCTAGTGTAGCAAGGAGATACAAGGAGCATTTCCCCTCCTGTCTAGCAGGGGGCTCAGCTGTCAATCACAGCAGCTGATGACACAGCAAGCCTACCTCACCCATCTTTGGATATTTTGTTATAATCTTCACATTCGCAGAAAGTACCTGACCACAGTGTAACTGATGCTTCTCACTCCAGTTACACAAGCCTTCCAGAGCTGATATTACAGGGTTCTGTCTGCAGATAGTCTTGTTTTTAGTTATCTTTTAAGCTGTGAATTTGCCTGAAGCCTTGTCCTGCGCCCCCCTCACCCCCCTTTCTCGGGGGCTCCAGGTCCCTGAGGCTCTCGCCCTCCCCAGCTGTCCCGCAGCCCAAACTGAACAGGGAGAGGGGGCCCCTGCACCCCAAACTACCAGGCGACGACCGCTCGGACCAGCTGTCCATCAGATCCAGCGACAGCAACAGCACCAGCGCCAGCCCCTCCCCGCCTTCTTCTGGGAAGGTATGGAGCATTGGCTCCTCCCTCTGCATTTCATTGGCTACCGCCTCCCTCTGTTTTTCATTGCCTAGCTCCTCTCTCTGCTTTTCATTGTTAGCTCCTCCTCCTGCTTTTCATTGGTTAGCGCCTCCCTCTGTTTTTCTGTTGGTTAGTGCAGCTCTACTTCTCATTGGCTCATTTCTCCTGTAAGTATTTCTCTTTTCAGCGTAATAAATGAGCTAACGAACAGTGTGTGTGTGGGCGTGCGTGTGTGTGTGTGTGTGTGTGCTCGTGCATGGGTGTGTGTGTGGGCGTGCATGGGTGTGTGTGTGTGGGCATGCATGGGTGTGTGTGTGTGGGCGTGCATGGGTGTGTGTGTGTGGGCGTGCATGGGTGTGTGTGTGTGTGGGCGTGCATGGGTGTGTGTGTGTGTGTGTGTGTGTGTGTGTGTGTGTGTGTGTGTGTGTGTGTGTGTGTGTGTGTGGCTTGATGGTGTGTGTGTGTGTGTGTGTGTGTGTGTGTGCACGTGGCGTGATGGGTGTGTGTGCGTGTGTGGTGTGTGTGTGTGTGTGTGGTGTGTGTGTGTGTGTGTGTGTGTGTGTGTGTGTGGTGTGGTGTGTGTGTGTGTGTGTGTGTGTGTGTGCGTGTGTTCGCGCAGTGCTCCAAGTCCCCGTCGCCGCGGCACCACGGGCCGGTGCGCTACTTCATCATGAAGAGCAGCAGCCTGCGCAACATCGAGATCTCGCAGCAGAAGGGCATCTGGTCGACCACGCCCGGCAGCGAGCTCAAGCTCAACCGCGCCTTCCAGGAGAGCGCCAGCGTCTTCCTCATCTTCTCCGTCAAGGGCTCCGGCCACTTCCAGGTACGGAACCGCCCGCCAGGGTGTCTGGAAGAGGAACCCAGGGTGTCGGGGTGGGGGGGACCCAGTGTGTCGGGGTGGGGAGGACCCAGGGTGTCCGGTGGGAGCGGGGGCCCAGGTGTCTGGAAGGGGACCCAGTGTGTCGGGGTGGGGAGGACCCAGGGTGTCCGGTGGGAGCGGGGGGGCCCAGGGTGTCTGGAAGGGGGACCCAGGGTGTCGGGGTGGGGAGGACCCAGGGTGTCCGGTGGGAGCGGGGGTGTGGGGGTGGCCTCGGGTGTCTGTGTGTAACGCGGGGACCCCCTTGCTCTCAGGGCTACGCCAGGATGTGCTCGGACATCGGGCCGGAGCAGTGCCAGGACTGGGGCTTCACCGGGCTGGGGGGGGTCTTCAGGGTGGACTGGATCCACAAGGAGAGCCTGCCCTTCCAGTTCACCCACCAGCTCTGCAACCCCTGGAACGACAACAAGAAGGTCCAGATCAGCAGAGACGGACAGGTCAGCGTCTCTGAGAAACAAACACCGCTCCTTTTCCTCTTTTTATTAAAGAAAAGCCTGGCTGCCGTTGGGCTGTCAGTTTCCTGGTTTAGCATGAATGCCCTGCTGATTAGGAAAAGCTTGTTGAGGTAACTTCCCTGTCTGGAAGCTGTGGAATTCAATCTGAACCAGCAGACTCGAGATGCGAGGGGTGGGATTTGTGAGACTGTGTGCTAAATGGATGTGATCTGGAGAGCCGGGCTGACGGGCTCTGCTGTGTCACGGCTGGGTGTTTTTCTGTCTAACCATAACTGCAGTCCCTCAGCTCAAGCTGCTAACTGCTGTTAATTTGATTCTTACTTAACATTTGTGGCAGGTGAAAAATTCAAAGACAGAGCAAATGACAACAAGCCAAACCTGCTTTGTGCAGCCAAGTTATGGAGGAACTAAGACATTTAAGACTGTTCCTGACCGATCATGACCAATCATAGCTGCTCCTCACCAATCATAACTGCTCCTGACCAATCATAGATGCTCCTCACCAATCATAACTCCTCCTGACCTCTCCTGACCAATCATAGCTGCTCCTCACCAATCATAACTCCTCCAGACCTCTTCTGACCAATCATAGATGCTCCTCACCAATCATAACTCCTCCTGACCTCTCCTGACCAATCATAGCTGCTCCTCACCAATCATAACTCCTCCTGACCTCTCCTGACCAATCATAGCTGCTCCTCACCAATCATAACTCCTCCAGACCTCTTCTGACCAATCATAGATGCTCCTCACCAATCATAACTCCTCCTGACCTCTCCTGACCAATCATAGATGCTCCTCACCAATCATAACTCCTCCTGACCTCTCCTGACCAATCATAGCTGCTCCTCACCAATCATAACTCCTCCTGACCTCTCCTGACCAATCATAGCTGCTCCTCACCAATCATAACTGCTCCTGACCAATCAAAATGCCCCCTGACCGCTGCTGACCTGAATGCTCCTGACCAATCATAGCTGCTCCTCTGCTCTTGCAGGAGTTGGAGCCCCAGGCTGGAGGCCAGCTGCTGCAGCTCTGGGACCGTCTGTCTGGGAAGCAGCAGGAGGTACAGAGAGACTCTCACACACACACACACACGCATGCACACCCACAGACACTTTGCTAAATGTTCCGTTTTTGAGGTGAGGGTGGGGAGGGGGGGTTTGTCAGCTAGTGAAAGGGGTTCATTCTGCAGTGCCATTCTACCACCACCCCCCCGCCCCCGCCCCATTATGGACCACCACTCTTTAAACATTGTACTTTATAACCCTTTACACACACACACACGCACACACACACACACGCACACACACACACACACGCACACGTGCTCTCGTAGCCATGGAGGCTGAAGTAACCCTGCGCACATCCGCTCTTCTCTGTTGCCCTGTAGGCTGACGCTCTTCCGTCGGGATCAAGGCCATGAAGACGCACTTTCAAAGCAAAGACCACACGGCGTTATCCGCCCACTCAGAACCGACTGGAGGGCAGTGCATAGTCTACACTGACTGCACACAGTATGTAGCTGTTGATTTACTGGGCATAGAATCAGAGTGTGGGAGGGGTTTGGTAGTTGAATGTGCTTAATTATCTGTTGGTTGTCATTTCCAGTCGCACTTTATCAGACTGAACCATGTGCATCTATTCAGATGTTTCATTTTGGTGTTTTGCGCACGGGAACACGAGTCGATTTTGTCTATGTTTTCAAGGAGTGGTGTGTGTGTGGGTTTTTATTTGTGTACGTGTGCGCGTGTGTGTGCGTGCAAAGGTACTTGAATTTTCAAATTGGTTTTTTTTTTCCTTAAAATTTGTTCATGAAGTTCACAATTCTGTAAGTTCGTACTCGTTTTCACGATTTATCCTTCAGGGCAGACGATATTGTTTTGCCATTGAAACTGAACCTCTGCTAACCGATGTGATGTGTATAATGTGACGTGTAATTTTACCGGAACGTTCTGGGACGATATGTACTACGAAACACAGAATGCAGAAGTGAAGAACGCCACTACGTTGTAAAAAGTTTGACGCGAGGGAGGCTTCGGCCTGTCTCAGCTGGGTAACGGGTTTCAGGGGCCCTACGATGACACCGCACGGTAGCCCTGTGTGGGGTCCCTTGTCTGTTTTCGGTATCGAGGGTAACGGAACGACCTGCATCGGGGCATGAAATGCTCAAAGTTTCCCTCCAATGGCTGGTGATGTAGAGGAGGAGTCCCCCCCCAGCCCTGGGTCCTGGAGAGCCACAGGGTCCGTTTAGACCCGTTAGCTCTGCCTGGTGCGCCAGACTACCCGTTACATTACCGACTGATTCAGCAGAGTGAGGAAGTGATAAGGCACTCCGGCACCCTTGGCATCATTAAGAGAGCACGGCGTAGCAGCACACAATCTGCTGGCTCCCCTTTTCATCTCTGAAATCAACCAGCAGTTTAAGCCCAGACAGAGCAGCTAATGAGTTCCGTATGTAACCAGCTGATAAGTGCTGAGTGACCATAGAAATCATCCCACCCTGGGGTCCTCCAGTCCCAGGAGGGGGTCGTTCCTGATGTACTACAAAATTAAGTTTGGGTTCCCCTGGGTGGGGGGGTGGGGGGGCTTTGTACTGTGGTTGCCTGGGAAAAGACGTTGGACTGAAAAAATGTGAACAGCCCACCAACCTTGGAACATGGAGTACAATGGAACAAAGCAAGGGACCACAGATCTTCAGCAAATAAAACCACAGAAGTTGAGAACCATAGATATCCTGTCATGGACTTGCTCTTTTTTTACCTGCTCTGTAATCTGCAGACTGTTCATTTTTTTCTGTGGATGTTTCCATTTACATTTAAGCCGACCATAAATACAAAATGCTGCGTGTAACTACTTTAATCCTGTTGGGGGCGATTACGTTCTCATGCGTCCCGTTTCATTTTACTACGTTTCTTTCGATGTTTACATGGAACAGTAAGTTTTACATTTTTTGATGATCTGCTGAAGGGATAAATCTTAGTGTTAAATTACCTAAATAAAATACAGTCAAGCGCTTAACTCTCGTAAATTCACTTTGTGGTTCTCCCGTGCTGTAATGGACGGTTTTGTAAATCGAGGACACTTATGCACCCTGTGAGGACGCCCATGTGCATTTCACTTCCTGTGTCAAAGGTAAGGAAGGGGGATCAGGCCTGCAGTGACAGATGGGTGGTGGTGGGAGGGGGGGGGGAGAGGTACAGCCGAGTGACAGACACCAGTATAACAGTGCAAGAAAAAGATTTATTTGCTACATATTTACACTCTTTCCACACCTTCGTGACGCAGTGTCCAGTGCATATTTTAAAATCAGCAGTAAAATGTACAGTGTCCTGCTGGGGAATTTCAGCATACAGTAAACATTGATTAGAACCGTTTTACTTTTTTTCCAACAAGAGCTCCTCACTGTCAAAAGGTCTGATAGCTGTGTTTGAGTGTCTTGAGTATTCACATAAGTACCCTGTGTGTACGTGTGTGCACGAGAGAGAAAGGGAGAGACAGAGTGAAGTGTGACTAATGCTAATTTTGAGACTCAAGCAGGACTCTGAGTTTACAGTGGGGGGTTGTGTCTGGGTTTGTGGCTAAGGAAAAAGCACTGGCAGAGAGCCCCCCCTCTCCCATTAAATCAATTACAACAATATCAGATTCCAAAATACATGTATATACACGTTTATCCAGTGTTGGCTATTTGTGAATTCAAGCCTGTGCAACAGAGCATTTTTGAGCAGGTTTAGCATTGCCTATACCAGCGATTGGCGCACGCGTGTTCCAGGGTGCGCCACTGGTGGGGGACGGCGGGGCGTTAGTATGGACTCCGCCCCCTGCTGGTCATGTGAAGCATTCGCAGCAGCAGTTCTCCGGGTGAGCCGCCCATCAAGGTGGCGTTCTGCTCTGCCAGGGGCCGGCGCTTGCTGTCCTCCACGCACTCGGGGTCCAGCACGCAGCTGTCTGTTAGAAGCACAGGCAGACAACGCACGCAGGCCTGAGGATCACTTCCATATCGCATCCCGTTTTTAAATAACAAATGGCAAAGCACAATTTGCAGCCTGGCAGAACTTGACATTATTTTATTCCAACTATTTACGATTGCACGACAAACAGTTTACATGAACAGTTTGCTGTACTTTCCCAAATATGTCCAATTTACAATGTTCTGCGCACTTACTGTTTTTTAATAATCCCCCCCCCCCCGAGAGTAACAGTGATTTTCTCCACTATTCTAAGTCGCTCTAGATAAGACAGCCTAGTGATTGTAATGTAATCTATCCCATGAGTTAATTTAGCTTATCTTTAGGTATGCCACGCCCTGCCACGTGCACGACATTCAATGTACCACACCGTTTGCACTGCACGCAGAGCGAGACGTTCTAAGGCACGGGACAGAGTAGCGTACGTATTGAAGAGGGAAGGCCGGTTTGCAACTCAGTCGGACCTGAGTCGCAGCCCACGCCCAGCGTACACAGTCCTGTAGGTTATAAGCGAGGCTATCCTCACAGTACTATAGGTTATGAGCCTGATTAGTGAGGCTAGCCTCAGTACTGTAAGTTATAAGTGGGGCTAGCTTCACAGTGCTGTAGATTATGAGACTGATTAGGGAGGCTAGCCTCACTGTGCTGCAGGTTATGAGACTGATTAGGAAGGCTAGCCTCACAGTGCTGTAGGTTATGAGCCTGATTAGTGAGGCTAGCCTCAGTACTGTAAGTTATAAGTGGGGCTAGCTTCACAGTGCTGTAGATTATGAGACTGATTAGGGAGGCTAGCCTCACTGTGCTGCAGGTTATGAGACTGATTAGGAAGGCTAGCCTCACAGTGCTGTAGGTTATGAGCCTGATTAGTGAGGCTAGCCTCAGTACTGTAAGTTATAAGTGGGGCTATCTTCACAGTGCTGTAGGTTATGAGACTGATTAGGGAGGCCAGCCTCACAGTACTGTAGGTTCAGAGTACAAAAGGGGCCAGCCTCATAATGCTATAGATTTTGGGGTTCTGACCTGAGTCGCAGCACACGCCTGGCGCGGCGCAGCGTCCCTCCTCAGACCCGCAGGGTTTCCCTCCAGCCTCGCAGGGGGTGGGCAGGTAGTTCTCCTCCATGCAGCGCGCCGTCTCTGGGGAGCCCACCCAGCAGCCCAGCCCCTCGCCGCAGCAGATATTGGGGCCAACGCAACGACCCCTGTCGCCAGGACCGCACGACATGCACTATATATATATGACAGGGAAGAAGAAGAAAAAAAGTCGTTCGTTTGCAACCGTATCTGGTTCAGAGCGCAATGGTCTGTAGCCTAAGGAGCTAACATCGAAGCCTACTTACTCAGTCTGACTGCGATGTGAACTTATTTTACCCTTTTCTTTATGAAACAGGCGTAGTCAGTGTCGTCAAGCGAAAAGTTGGCTTTACAAATCGCTTAGACATAATGAAAGCTGATCTAGCACTGTTTGTCAGAACTGAAGTCGAATTCCCATGTGCAATTCAAAGCAGTTCAGATTTAACACGGTGAAAAACGTTTCTAATATATAACTTGAAACTGTACAAATAATATTTGAATGTGTCGGATTTTAATATAACTGATGCATAAAAGCGCAGCTATGTATTAAAATTATGAACAGATAGACCAACCTGTTTCCGTGTAATTTCATTAGAACAGGCACAATTTTCCAGTATGATTCAAATGTAAAATTTGCGAAAAGTAAAAATCCGATTTTGAAAATCAACTCTCATTGGAATTGTGTAGCCTACGCTGTTTTTGTAGATCTGTGGCGCTGACGCGCAGACAAAGGCAAGAATCATACAAGTCACACATACTCGTACCAACCTGTAGCCTGGCATTCTGTTCTAATTACGTACATATCTATCAGTTTATACAGTATCATCTACTGGTGTAAAGAATTGACGCCACATACAGTTGCCGGGAGAAAAAAAAAGTTTTTAGATATTTAAAATTTATATTAGCCATGCGCAACATTACAAATTACAATTAAATCCGGTTTTACTAAACAAGCTAAACGTGCTCATAAAAGGTACCCTATTCCTGTAAAAAATCAATTTCACAAACTTGCGGATTTAGGCGCCTTTTCCAGAGCAGAAGACTCATTCGCAGCAGGCTCAAGGGGCTTATTCCGATTTAGTATCACCCGTTTTTTTTTTTTTAGATCAGAAGTAAAGCTGGAAAACTAAATGTAATGTTCCCCTTGAATATGCACAGATTCAGTTTTCTTTTTTGGTAACCTATTCTCTTAAAAGATAATGGTTTCATTGTGTGCCATTTTTGCGCATATATAGCTTGCACTTTGGGCAAGGCACATCACAGGAAGCCTGTCCATAGGTAACCAAACACAATCTGCTAGATTCCAGAACTGGAGCCTCGATAGTTTCGTGATAGCTCTGTTATTCGTGATACCATTTTACAATACGCGTAAAATGGTTACATTACGCACAGATTGAGCAGCACGGACTCGCCACTCAGAACTGAAACTTTAGAAATGTTTTATTTCTGCAGGCAACAACGTGAATTTATTTTCGCAAATAAAACACTCAAAAAAAATAATGTCGGTTTGTCGTTATTACCTGTCGGGTGATGGGGTCCGGGAAGGAGCGCTTCCCCCCTCGAGGGCAATTCTGGATGTAGCAGGCAGAAGACAGCGCGAGGAGCGCGAGGATGCAGAGAAGCGGAAGCGTGGAGTCGGTCATTGTACTGAACTAGGTATGAGCGCTTAAATTCTAACTACCGGTCTTGGCTTACAGATGTCCGTCTCTTCACCAGGACCATGTTGTATTTATACAGAGCAGGTATTATTTATGCCAACGACGTTTCTTCCCTTCAACGTCATCGCGTTTTTTAAGCATGCCCCCCCCCCCATACTTGTCCCTATCTTAATAATATAGGTGATTCATCATTCAGGCACGAATTAATACACACCTTGTGTCATGAAATAAATGAATACATTCGTCTCGTAATTGACAATAACAACGGGTATTTTGTGTTTAGATAGTGAAGCCGAACTTTTGATATATGAATGGCAAAGTCTCTGAGTTAGCACGAGCACGTTAAAACATTGCGCTGCACACCATTAAAACAGATGTACGGCCTACCGACAGGAGAAAAACTTCCGTGCGATACTCAAAAAGGGTGACATCCTGAACTCGGTGCGGAGACCTGTTGTAGTCTAGCAGGTGGTTTCTATTGCACTCTGCGCTACACCTTCAGGCGTATGGTGTGGTTTAGTTTCTTTTGTGGGTGTGTTTAAATATTTCTGCAGTCCTTGAGACAGGGTCTGTCTGCAGGAGCCTCTTCAGTGAGCTACAGGCACAGTGTCTGGCACTAACTGGGGCACTAACCGTGTGACTGGCACGGTCTCATCACCAGCTGCATCTCTGATTATTTTAGATATTAAACGTCTGGAAGTACTTCGAAAGGCACGAGTGAGATGCTCACAATCATCATTCCTCCGCTGACAGTACAACAGAATAGCCAATGCCTGTTTGACAGCTCATAATAGAGCTCAGCACTGAAGTCATGTGCTTCGGGGAGATCACAGCGCTCAGACAGAACAAATCTATAACTGATGTCAACTTTCAGATTAAAAATGGAAAATAAAAAGCACTCAAGCCTTTAAGGTGCAAGAGCACAAATACAGACGGGTGACAAATTAAAGGCAGAACCAACATAAAGTCTCTTAGTAAGGTGTTGGGCCACCACAAGCAGCCAGAACAGCTTCAATGCGCCTTGGCATGAATTATACAAGCCTCTGGAACTCAACTGTAGGGATGGAACACCATTCTTCCAAAAGATATTCCCTCATTGGGTGTTTTGATGGTGGTGGTGGAGAGTGCTGTCTAACACATCGGTCCAACATAGGTGTTCAAATGGGTTGAGATCTGGTGACTGCAAAGGCCATAGGATATGATTCACATTATTTTCTTACTCAAACGATTCAGTGGCTCGTCATTCCCTGTGGATGGGGGCACGGTCATCCTGGGAGAGACCATCAGGATAGAAATGTTTCATCATACGATAAAGGTGATCACTCAGAATCACTTTGTATTGATTTGCAGTGACCCTTCCCTTTAAGGGGACAAGTGGACCCAAACCATGCCAGGAAAATGTTGTTTTTCCTTACATATGCTAATGCACTAATGCACAAGCATCACGGCTACTGAAAGTGTGCTTTCGACCACAATTTCCCACCCCATTTGATGATTCCCACAGATTGAAACGCAGATGTCACTTTAGCCACTGTTCCGATTGAAATACTAGCCAGTTGAGCAGTCTTTGTGACTGAAGCTCCTGCTATCTGTGCCCCAACAATGAACCCTCTTTCAAACCCACTTCAAACTCACATCTATTCCTCTTGCCACCTCAATACAAAATCGAGGTAAACTGGGCCCGCTATGGATTTTTATATGCCACAGAACATAAGATGCAAATTGCTTAATTGTACCACATGGTACACTGTATGGAAACATCTGCATTCCTCACGTTGCTCCACTAATTTATTCAGGTTTTTCTCTTCATACGTCACCAGTCTGTACGTGATAGGAGTGTTCTTAAATGAACATTCTAATGCTGATGTAACAACCACAACCAGCAATAGAAAGCAATGGCGTTCTAGAACACTGACTTAGAATTCTGAATAAACATTTCAACAAACCTACTCTTCAAGGGGTTAGCCTATATCAGTCTGTCCCCTGCCCAATCTTCCCTCATTTCCTGTTCCGTCTGTCTGCATATTGATGAAGGGATGGAGGGAGAGGTACTGAGAAAGAGGGGAACAGGGAGAAAGAGTAAAGGGGATAGGATAAAGAGAGACAGACAGGGAGAGAGAGTGATGGGGAGAGAGGCAAGAGTGACAGGGAGAAAGAGGGACAGGGAGAAAGAGTAAAGGGGATGGGATAAAGAGATAGACAGGGAGAGAGAGTGATGGGAGAGAGGCAAGAGTAACAGGGAGAAAGAGAGGGACAGGGACAGGGAGAAAGAGTAAAGGGGATGGGATAAAGAGAGAGAGACAGGGAGAGAGAGTGATGGGAGAGAGGCAAGAGTAACAGGGAGAAAGAGGGACAGGGACAGGGAGAAAGAGTAAAGGGGATGGGATAAAGAGAGAGGGGGATGGGGATAAAGAGAAAAAGCAAAGAGTGGTAGACCAGATGGGTATAAAGAAAAGAAAGCGGAACAGAACAGAAAAGGGAGAGTGTGTAGGGATGAACACAGCGCTGATAATCTAACCGCAGTAAGGCTCGGTTGCTTGTTGCGGCGTTTTGTCCCTCGCGGTCCACGGGCGCGCGCAGACGCCAGTGAGCGAGCAGAGCTCAGAGAGATAATGCAGAGATCAGCGCGGGAGGGAGAGGTCAGCCGCAGCGCCGGGTCCTGCATCAGAAACACCCCATCTTGTTTTCCAGCGACAACAAACAGGAACTGGGGCGCACACACTGAAGTGCCCGTCAGTTATTTACGGCTAATTCCACTGAATATTTATGAATCATTACTAAACTGCCCATAGACATGCACGGCGCATGGTGGCGCAGCCATTTTTTTTTTTTTTTCTCTTAAACAAATAAAGAAATGAAAAGGTGGCGGCCCGCAGAACAGCGGAGACGTGGAGAAAAGAAAAAAGCAATTATTTCAGCTGTGTGCGGCTGCATGCGTGATGCGCTGGAAAGGTCAGTGCAATTCAGCAGCAGCGCGCATCCGGCTCGCAGACCAGCAGCACAAGAGGGAATAAACCCTCTCCTTCCCCACGCCGTCTCTAACAGGCACCAAGGGAGAAGTGAAGTAAAAAAAATTCACTTTTAAAAAGCCAAATGATACATTTTTTATTCTTTAATAAGAAAATGAACCTTAGGGGTAAATATTTAGTGGAGAACAGAGTAAAGAGCCAGTGGGAATATTGTGGAACACCATCCCTGAATGAGGCTTCTGCCGTGCTGGCTCCACCTGTCCGTGCTGGGCGTGCGAGGTGAGGGCTCTCAGACTCAGACCCAAAGCTTGGGCTGGCTGGGCAAAGGGCCGCCACATTAAAGCACATGACTCTGCGGCGAGGGGCAGTCACATGACTCTGCGGCGAGGGGCAGTCACATGACTCTGCGGCGAGGGGCAGTCACATGACTCTGCGGCGAGGGGCAGTCACATGACTGTAGAACGAGGGACAGTCACATGACCGTGGAGCAAGGGGGATAGTCACATGACCGTGGAGCGAGGGACACTCACATGACCGTGGAGCAAGGGGGACAGTCACATGACCGTGGAGCGAGGGACAGTCACATGACCGTGGAGCGAGGGACAGTCACATGACCGTGGAGCGAGAGACAGTCACATGACCGTGGAGCGAGGGGGACAGTCACATGACCGTGGAGCGAGGGGGACAGTCACATGACCGTGGAGCGAGGGGGACAGTCACATGACTGTAGAACGAGGGACAGTCACATGACCGTGGAGCAAGGGGGATAGTCACATGACCGTGGAGCGAGGGACACTCACATGACCGTGGAGCAAGGGGGACAGTCACATGACCGTGAAGCGAGGGACAGTCACATGACCGTGGAGCAAGGGGGACAGTCACATGACCGCGGAGCGGGGGACAGTCACATGACTGTAGAACATGGGGGAGTCACATGACTGTGGAGCAAGGGGGACAGTCACATGACTGTAGAACGAGGGACAGTCACATGACCGTGGAGCAAGGGGGATAGTCACATGACCGTGGAGCGAGGGACACTCACATGACCGTGGAGCAAGGGGGACAGTCACATGACCGTGAAGCGAGGGACAGTCACATGACCGTGGAGCAAGGGGGACAGTCACATGACCGTGGAGCGAGGGGGACAGTCACATGACCGTGGAGCGAGGGGGACAGTCACATGACCGTGGAGCGAGGGGGACAGTCACATGACCGCGGAGCGGGGGGGAGTCACATGACCGTAGAACATGGGGGAGTCACATGACTGTGGAGCAAGGGGGACAGTCACATGACTGTAGAACGAGGGACAGTCACATGACCGTGGAGCAAGGGGGATAGTCACATGACCGTGGAGCGAGGGACACTCGCATGACTGTGGAGCAAGGGGGACAGTCACATGACCGTGGAGCAAGGGGGATAGTCACATGACCGTGGAGCGAGGGACACTCGCATGACTGTGGAGCAAGGGGGACAGTCACATGACCGTGGAGCAAGGGGGACAGTCACATGACCGTGAAGCGAGGGACAGTCACATGACCGTGGAGCGAGGGACAGTCACATGACCGTGGAGCGAGGGGGACAGTCACATGACCGCGGAGCAGGGGGCAGTCACATGACCGTGGAGCAAGGGGGACAGTCACATGACCGTGGAGTGAAGGGGACAGTCACATGACCGTAGAGCAAGGGGGGCTAGGCAGCGCTTTCTCCCATGGATGAGAGTAGCTGAAAAACACTGGCAGGCCGCAAAATTTTGGGGGAGGGGGGTAGGGGAAGGGAGGCAGGTCATGTTATTGCCCTTTTTGTTTTTGTTTGTTGTTAAATGAGACCATTTCCATTTCCAAATCACCATTTAAATGAGCATTAATTCCACATTCCTTAATGAATGGCGCACGGTGTATAAAGCTTGCATCGGAATAGCAAACTGCAATTAACAGCCTTACTAAAGCAGTTATCCTGGGGGGGGGGGGTGGGGTGGAGTACATCGTTCCTACAAAGGAGGGGACACAAAGACAAGAGAGGTCACTCTTAGAAGCACAGGGGCTCAGAGATGCTGTGTGTGTATGACAAAGAGAAAGCACAATGCATGTTGTGTGTCTACAGAAAGCATGGGGACACTGTGATCCAACATGGCAAAATGAATCATAGCATCCTGTCTATAGACCATATTTTTCTCCACAAGCTCACTGTTTCTGAAGCTCATTATTATTATTATTATTCTTGGAGGAACAAGACTCATTGAAGAGCATATACAAGGTATAAATTTCCTTGTGGAGAAAATGTAATATATAATTAGATTCACTCGTTTCTGATATGCATTTACATACTGAGTGTCTATTTGCAGTGAAGTTGCTGCAAAAATCCTTTATTTTAAAACATTAAAAGCAGGAGAAACAGCACCTTTCATTTCAAGACACTTGCAAGTTAATTTAAACAATCGCTACTGTGGCCAAAATGGCAACAGTTACGGCAGTATTCTCTCATAACGCCAGCACATGTTCCTCCATGCGCACCAGTCAATATGCGCTTGGCCCACGTCTGATTCTGCTCGTTAAGGAACGTCCTGGTTCTGTCCGTTTCCATGACAACCTCCCAAAAACTGTGAGGACTGGGCAGGAAGGGCAAGGACGGCGGGGCGGAGTTGTAACACATCACCCAGGTGGGTGTAATGAAGGGGGGGGGGGGTGTTTAAGGTGAGTTTCTTCCCTTTGATGGAAAGAGATTTGACATCTGGAAAGCGCTATATGAATACATGAATGCAATCCATTATCATTACTATATGTCCTCGCAGAATTTCAAGGTCAGACCAGAGCAGTGCGGTCTGAGAGAGACGCCCGCTCACACACCGATTTCACCGTGATTGTTAAAGCACTGCTCGAAAGACTAAACCGGATAATCCCCCCGCGAGTTACCTGGAGACGCGTGACGAAAACCCGAGGCGGAGGCAAAGCTGTGGGCCACGCCCGCACCCTGCGTGCTCAACAGTCCACTTAGCGAGGAGCGGCGTCCTTCCTGCCCCCGCTTCCCCCTGAGAAAGGGCAAGGGCAAGCAGCGTTTCTGTAAATGTACTCCAATGAGCGCGTGCGTAGCCTCACCGCTTGCATTGGTGTGCAGTGACGTAGCGTCCGTACAGAAACGGCAACTCTGGGTCCATAAGCCTGGGGTTTATGGCTAACGTAACCGGGTCATTTTGCCATCGGAACTGGCGAAAACTCACAGCGGGCATGCCTGGTGTGCCATACTCCCAGGTGCAGCCGGCTATATATGGGGGCGGCAGTGTAGCACAGTGGGTAAGGAACCGAGCCGGTAACCGAAAGGTCATAGGTTCAATTCCAATTCCTGGGTAGGACACTGCTGTTGTACCCTTGAGCAAAGTACTTAACCTGCATTGATATATCCAGCTGTATAAATGGACGCAATGTAAATGCTATGTAAATATTGTAGGCTATAAGTCGCACTGGATACGAGTGTCTGCTAAATGCCTGTAATGTAATGTAACGGCTAGCCTCTACTCCAGGCAGTGACTGGACAGACACAAGGTGAGCACAAACAGACCAGCAGGTGTGTTCACCTTCACAGGTTAAGCCAGTGGTTGGCCAACCCTGTTCCTGGGGAGATCTAACGTCCTGTCCGTCTTCAATTCTAATTTGGCTCACCTGTCTCTACCAATTAGCAGCTGAACAAGAGATCAGGCTGTTGAAAGAGGTGTGCTTTGATAGGGTTGGAGTAGGAACAGGGTTGGGAACCACTGGGCTAAGGCAAAAAAACCAACAATCCCTC
The DNA here is from genome assembly GCF_018555375.3 of Anguilla rostrata. Taxonomy (NCBI): domain Eukaryota; kingdom Metazoa; phylum Chordata; class Actinopteri; order Anguilliformes; family Anguillidae; genus Anguilla; species Anguilla rostrata. Next base: position 31,185,105 of record NC_057946.1, on the reverse strand, counting down.
AAGTCCAAGTGAAATCAGTGACTGAGCGCCAATTCAAAACAAGAGAACTCCATGTTACAGAATTAGCTCTTAGCAAATGATCTCAGAGTGATTTCCAAAAGTGGAGAAAATGGTTCTCTCAGGAATACAAAAGTGCAATATCACCAAGAAGGCACAGAGGCCCATTTATAATTGATAAGTACACTGAACAAACCAACAACTAGGATTTTAAAACTCAGGTAAATACCACTGTAAAGCTACACAATCTTTAGACAGCTATAAATACAATATTCTAACAAAAGGAAATTTGCAGAAAGTTTGATCTCATGCAACTGAACATGCCTCAACCTGCTTTCTTCAAAATGGACTCTCAGACTTCCACACACACCTGATTTTAACCTCCTTACCTCCAACGATGAATGAAATCACAATTAATCCTTTAGCATGGAAAACATAATGTGCTACCTGAATAATTTAGAATGGGGATCTCAACTCAAAGCTTGGAGAACTGCAGTGTTTGCTACATCTTGGTGCACTTAACTGAAGTCAGTGAGCTAAGGAGTCCACACACCTTGTTTCCAAACCCTAAATTGGCAGCTGAGTGAAAGGAAACCAAAGAAACCCGCAGACACTGCGGCCCTCCAGGACTGGAGTTAAATCTGCAGACACAGCACCCCCTCCAGGGCCGGAGTTAAACCTGCAGACACTGGGGCCCTCCAGGTCTGGAGTTAACTTGACAACCAAGTATAAACCTATCCTTTCTGTAGTGCAAGTACTCATCAGCTATTTAAAACATTTGTTTAAATGATGTCTTCTTTCATGAGCCATTTGTTTATTTGACACTTTGATGTGACACAGCCTGAATGATCACATTCTCTTTACAATGAAAAACACAGGGCAAAGTTACATAATTAATTAAATAAATAATTTAGGAAACATTGGGTAGCAGTGCTTTGGAATAGAGCTTGTTTAATGTGTGTTAGGTATGATAATATAGCCAATATTGCTTGTTGTAACTTGACCTAATTTTGATATCGATACTTTTAATGGCAGGAATAGATTTAGGCTAGCAAATTCGACTTACAGACAAGGCTTTGTACTTGAATAACTTGCCATTTTTGTAAACATGTATTTGTTGAGATTAAATTTACAGTAACACTTTGAAGTCAAGAATGGGGAAATATATTAAATTGCTTTTATGAAGAGTAACCAGTAGCTTAGTTCGCTCCATTTTTAAAGTAGCTTCACGGTGTCTTAGCTGCTTTAGACTAGGTTTCTAATGTGGTTTACAGCTATGAGTAAAGTTAGCTTAGATGTTTAATAATCGATCATTTAAACGTGAGCGAACTAGTTAGCTAACTTACGCTCGTGCCGTTTAAATAACATATACACGGATATAATTGTTTTATCATCTTATTTATATAGCTAAGCCAACTAGTAAGTCAATATTGGGTAATTAAAAACTTACCAGTACAGAAGTAAGTGCTACGGATCCTGGAATCCACAGTTTGTTGGCCTCAATTCGTTGCACCAATCCATGAAGAACACTTCTTTCAGTTAGCTTGTTGTGGCGTTGTAAGGTTTAAACGGTGGTTTACGGTGGACTAGCCTACACCGTTGTAGTTGTCTCTACAACACCAATACCGGTATTTTGTAATTAAGTGACGTTTTTTTCTGCATACACACAGTAAATGCATCATTATCAACCCAGTATTAAACACACAGTTGAAAGCTGGAAGCGTTTAGGGAAATGATGGGCGTTGATGTAATCTTCACGATATTGCTCGCTGTGTGTGTGTGTGACACTTCAATAATTAGCTAAAACTGCCTCTGGTGAGACCTCCGCTGATACCCATGACCTTACCATGTGACCAAGGACATGACTGTGGATGTGAGGTGAGCTCAAGTTAAAACCTCCCTGTTCTGAAGTGCTCCCCACAGTGAAACAACAGGGTCCCTGTCTCTATATAATATTAATACAGTATATATATTGGTTACCAGTGGTAACCAATCCCACTCCTGGAGATCTACTTGTCCTGTAGGGTTTCACTCCAATCCTAGCCTCACAAGCCAGTCTCTTTTTTCACTTTGTTCAACAGATTCCAACCCTAACAAAGCACAACTCATTCAACAGCTAGAGATCTTGTGCTGCTGATTAGGCTAGTAGAGTCAGGTGTGCCAAATTAGGGTTGAAATGAAAACCAACAGGATGGCAGATCTCCAGGGCAAGGGTTGGTTACCAATGCTGTGATATCCAGTGTAGTACAAGGAACAACCATCTTCTGACTTTACTGTGTACGCACTTCCTAAGATCTTGAACTTACTGGGTGTGAGCATCGTTCCATAACCACTATTCAACAGGTCCCACCCGAAAAGCTTGCTGTCCCCATTGCAGCAGGTATAAAGGTCCTCCTAAGGGAGGTTTTAAGGGAGGTATGCAGCTGGAGGTCAGAGAAGAGGAGACTGCCCCCTGCTGGATGAGCAGTACCTTTCACTGTAAAATTGGCACTGGTGAATATCTGTGGTATTGAGCACTAAAAAGAGGACAAGCACAAGTGTGAATGTATCTTAACAGGTAGTCCAACCCCTGTGCCTCTCCACACAGGGTTTAATAGGTACTCTATCAGTGTAAAAGACCTATAAAAGTGTCTCCGACTTTATTTTTTATTTTTTATTTTTGGGGAGCGTTTCAGAGCGCATCGGCGGTGTCCGTGGCCCGAGGTGCTCAGAGAGCGGCGCACGCAGGTATAAGGGTTTACAATGTCGCTCCTTCCTCCTTCCTCTTCCTCCTCCCTCGGGCCTTTGTGTCCGACTGGCCTCCAGCGCACCGTCAGCGCCCTGGGATCCTTGTGCTCTTTATCCGCACACAATCAAGCGGCAGCCTTCCGCCGACAATCAATGCACAGCCCCCCCACCCCTAACCCACCTCCCCCCTCGCCCTCACCCTCCTCCTCCTCCTCCCCCCCTTCTGCATGGACAACTTTCAATTCCGTTTGGCGCGGCGAAGGCTTCCTCAAGGCTATCTGATCTCTCGGCGTGTGACAGGGCTGGAGACTTCTGAGGCAAGCACACATTGTACCTCTTCGATGTGGGGGGGAGGGGGTCTTAGGCTGGGGGCAAAAGGGGAGGTTGGGGGGGTACATTTTGTTGTACCCACCCAAAAAAAACAAAAACAAATGAAAAACATGCATTGAAATGGCAGTGCCTGCCTCTTGTGGCAACGAAAGGCTTCCTTGCTTCCGAAGCAGGGGGTGGGTAAATTCAGTTCTGTTTCCGAAGGCCTGGTGTGTACTTAGGGCTTTATTTACATCTATCACACTGGCTGAATTAGCTAGTTAGCTGTGCACACCTGTACCGGCTCATTCCTAGGTTAAACTGCAGTAAAACATTTAAAATGGAGACACAAAAAGAAGAATTTTTGGGCTGTTGTTAATGAGCTTATTGAGTATTTTAGCTCATGCCACATCCTGTACATGAGTGGGTTAATATATAAATAAGTGAGAGCAGAAGCTAGCATGACGACCAGAAATGGATACAACTCCTAATTTGGTCTCTTGATAAACAGTTTCTAACCTGTACGTGTCATTTTGTATCCATAGCGAGGTAGCTCCACCTCTGGCTCCGTGCCTAGCTCTACCCCCACCCTCCTCCACATCCACTGTTATTTATCGTTATAATTATGACAATGCATAATAACAATAAAATATTTAAGAACAAAGAGGGCAATTTTGGTCATGTTCCCGTCCAACGTTAGGCAGATATGCAGGCGCTTTATGTGCCCTGAGTCTCCTCTCCGGGTGTCGTGTGCCACTGTGGCTGTCCTGATGCTCGGTCCTGTCCTCCGTTCGGAACGCAGACTCTGACACGCTGGAGCAACATTATCTGGATTATCCGCCCCAATTTCATCCTGCAGGGGTGCTGAGGATGAAGGTTCACATGCTGCCAGTACTCTTAAAATGCACGTTTATTTTTCTGTTACTGTTACTGTCACAGCATCAAGGGGCTGACGGTATTATCTATATTTCATAGTTCGTCAGACAAATCAAAATATACGTTATTGGGCGGTGAATAATACGATTCATTGGTAAATAGACTGAGTTCAATGAAGCATTTAGATAAAGACAGAAAAAACTGGGCAGAAAGTTGAATCAAAGTCTCCTGTTTAAACCTTGAGAAAACTAGAACTGCTAGAACTCAAAGAGAACTAGAACAGTTACTCCTAATATGTGTTCCAGCAGTTCTAGTTCCAGCTGTTGCAGTTCTGTAGTGTGTGTGTGGGGGCTTCCTTAGTATACAATACCAATACCAAACAATTAGCATGTATTTGCAATTTTATGCTAAGTAAAACAATACTATTATTAGTAAAATATTAGTCATTATTTATTTAATTAGTTAATTACTATTATTATAATATCAGTAAAATATGTAAAGATATACAACGAGGAAATAATGCTGTACTATAATGCTGTACTATATTTTGGCATGCTGTGTTAAACAGACACAGGTATATTTACAACACGAGGACACAATGAAATGAAGTAGAGTCAGCAGAGCAAAAGACGAGTGAAATTCGGAGCAACGTGCCCTGCACAGACCGCATGCGTCCAATTTTATTCCCCTCTCTGGAGAGCCGTGCGCTGTTTAGGCCGCATCAGTGAGGTGACCCTGAGCTCACGTGTGTGTCTGAGGGGAAGCTTTGTTCTCTCTCTCTCTCTCTCTCCTCCGCTTTTTCTTTCCACCACTCGCTCTATCGCTCGCTCTCTCGCTCGTTCTCTCGCGCTCACGCTCTCGCTCTTTCGCTCGCTCGGGCCGCCAATTCCGTCTCTCTTTGCCCCCGACCTTGGCATCCGGTTGTATGACTGTGACCTGCCACTCTCTCAGATTGGCTGCGTTGTCGTAATCATCATCACCATCGCCGTCAGAATCGCTCTTATAGCGCACGGCTCTGACGTGCGGTTGGGCTGCGTTCATCGGCGGCACTTGTTGCCCGGGTTTCGGGTTTTTCACGCCGCGATGCCAGGCGGGGTGGTATTGAGAGCACAGAGGGTAGCTCCGACGCCCCCCTCCCCCTCCCCCTCCCCCCGGTCACCGTCGGAGGTCCCTGCTGTGCCCCTCTGCACAGGTGGGCCTTTTCGGCCACCGGGGGGGGTGTGTGTAAGGCGTGCGTAGCTCAGGCTGATCTCCGCTCCTCATTTCCCATCATCAGGTCTCATTTTCAGGCACAGGCTGTGTCTGTATAAGAAGTGTGTTAAGAGCACAGGTCCCTTTCCCTGCCTAAAAGGCTTTCTTTTTTTGTGTGTGTGTGGTTTTTTTAAATTACATTATAACTGATGGCCCGTAGTATTGTACGTACAACAAGCACTGTGGCGTGGAAAGGTTTGCTCGTGGTTAGGATCTAGGAGGATTGCTTGCCCAATGCCTCATCTACAGTGCTTTACTTATCGTCATTTTTCTTTTTTTTGTGTACCTGTTTAGTGTGTATGAAATATGACTCACGTTCTGATTATCTAACGCAGTGCTTCTCCACCCTGGCACTGCTGGTACAACGTGTGTGCCGTTTATTTGTTAGGTTTGGCTGACTTTTGACGTAAACACCGATCTGGGTTTCACACACTTTTGCTTTTGGTGCTCTGTATAAGAAGCAAATTATTTGAGGAGGGTTGATGTTCCGATGCGTGATAGAAAGCTTTCAGGTTTCTTAGGGTATCTGTTTTTTTTTACTTTTTTTTCTTTCGTCCCTGGTACATCAGGGATTTCAAAAAAAAAAAAAAAAACGTCAGTCCTGACGTCACAGAAGAAACAACCGAGAGGAGCTCGCAGAAGACCGTGGAAGGTCCGTGTCAAGAACCAATAGAAAAATGCCTGTTCGTTATGGCTGATGGTGATTGGTGGATACTACTCCCTGCCACCTGGGAGTCAGGAAGTACAGCCAGAAAGTATCCAACAGTATACTCTCTGATGTACCCATTGGCGAGACGGGTGGAATGAGAGATTGTGGGTCACGTCTTACAGAGGTCCAGTGAAGGGTGCCAATGACCTGTATCGTGCGTTGGGCTGGGGAGGGGAGGGAAAAACGAAACAGCACGATGGATTTAGTTGTGATAACAGCTGTCTTTGGAATTCAAAAATGGAAACACAATCACTTGAACCAATTAAACTGCACTAATGCACGCATGTACGCACGCGCGCGCACGCACACACACACACACACACACTGTGGAGTGCTGAGGACTCTACGGGGACAAGTACAGCACAGCTTCAAGGACAGTGACTCGCTCCCGCTCCCCCTCCTCCCCTTTCTCCACCCCCTCCTTCCTCTGCCCCCTCCTTCCTTACCTCCGTCCCCTCCTCCCTCACTTCCCCCCCTCCCTCTCTTCCTCCTCCTTTTCCCTCTCTTCTTCCTCTGCCACGTAGAGGGAAAGACACTCTGCCCAGATGAGACTGGACCGCGAGGGGCGCAGAATGCCGAGGAACGGACTGATCCGAAATGAAACCGACCCCCCAGCCCTGGTTGGCGGTTGGCGGACACCCCAGCGAAGTGCAGAATTTGCTCAGCTTTATGCATTTAGCATTAATTTCCATTTAGCTAGCTGGTCCTCTTTTCCAAGCGTGACTAGCAAACCAATGTAATATTAGTGCATTCAACAGATATATAAACAACAGCAGTGACTAAACAAAATGATCATAACCAGTAGTAACAGTACAATCTGTGGTGGAATAAACTGACACTGATAGCACAGACCCATCCAAACATATTCAACTATCCTGCTCGGATATCCAATACTGGAACAACACAAGACATTGACAGGACATTTTCACCAAATCTGTTATAGCACTACTGTACTGTTCGCTAACATTTCATTCTCCTTGTGCCTTCTTTAGAGGATAATTAGCATAATTAGACATTAATGACTGGACTCAATGTGAGCTTTTGTGATGTAAAACCATGGGTGAATTGCTCCTATATGGATTTAGTGAACATATGCTATTAGTATGATTATGTTTTCCTTTGTTGTTGTTCTGAAAAAAAAATATTCTGATGCTACTTTGCAATATAGCCTCCTGTTGCTAGAAAGCATAGAGAATGGGAATGTGGGAGCTGAAGATCTAGTTAATTTAACCCTCTGAAGGGCAAGATTTTTGGAGTGTTTTTTCAACATTCTAAGCCAGTGTTCTAGAATTCCATTGCTTACAATTGCCAGTAGTGATTGCTACATCAGCATTAGAATGTTTAGTTAAGGGCATTCTAATCACGTATGTGATATTACATGGCAAAAGGGTTAAAGAACCTGTGGTGATACTCCCACCCACTGCGCCACGCTCAGTCCTCAGAGCGCTATTCCTGGGCTCCCCTTCTCTGCCACGTCTGAGAAGAGACCCGAAAAGTCTGGTCACTCCACAGCCCTGTTTGCTCATCTCTGGTGTTTTAACTGCACAACCACAGGATCTAATAAAGGTTCACGTCAATTTGTCACTTCTGAAAAGGAGGAGCCTTTTCCATTGCATAGGTTAATTCAAGCTAAGCAATTGTATTGTATTACTACATCAAGGAAGTTTGGTCAGAACCTTGTCAGCATTGCCAGGTATCTGTAGGAGACAAAAGGAACACGCTAGGATTCAACATGGACATGTCCTCTTTAATCCAGTCCTTCAAACCATGGCACATGAGCATCTAATTTACACTCAATTCTACTCTGATTGGCTGAGGCACTTAGAACCACTCAAGTGTCACTTTTGATTGGCTGAATAAGACATGTCTAACTGCTGCTGCACATTAAGCTAAAGGTGGTCCTGTGCAGCTCAAAGAGAGGCCCTTACGACACAGAGGAAGAGAACCTCCTTTCTCACAGCACAGGGAGACCTATTCTCAATGCAGACAGAAAGGACTGTCCCACTGTGAATGTAGGCCAGTGTTACAGTCCAGGACACTGAAGATTCTGCACCGAAGGTAGGCCAGTTTCTCAGTCCAGGTGTCCGAGGATCTTGGAGCGAAGGTAGGCCAGTCTCTCAGTCCAGGTGTCCGAGGATCTTGGAGCGAAGGTAGGCCAGTCTCTCAGTCCAGGTGTCCGAGGATCTTGGAGCGAAGGTAGGCCAGTCTCTCAGTCCAGGTGTCCGAGGATCTTGGAGCGAAGGTAGGCCAGTTTCTCAGTCCAGGTGTCCGAGGATCTTGGAGCGAAGGTAGGCCAGTTTCTCAGTCCAGGTGTCCGAGGATCTTGGAGCGAAGGTAGGCCAGTCTCTCAGTCCAGGTGTCCGAGGATCTTGGAGCGAAGGTAGGCCGGTCTCTCAGTCCAGGTGTCCGAGGATCTTGGAGCGAAGGTAGGCCAGTCTCTCAGTCCAGGTGTCCGAGGATCTTGGAGCGAAGGTAGGCCAGTCTCTCTGCGCGGGAGCGCTTCAGCAGCGGAAACCACTCCCAGTAGTGCAGCTCCACCACGCTGTAGCCCAGCAGGGCCAGCTGCCTCCTCTTCATCGCGTGCAGCCCCAGCAGCTGGCGGGACCGGTAGCAGAAATGGTTCCTGTTGGACACCTGCACGGCGAGTCTCTGCACCCCCCGAGTGGGACAGGGCGAGGGGGCCCCGGGTCTCCTCAGGGCCTCCAGGAGCCCTTCTGTTAGCTCCGCCCCACTGGGGAACGCCCTGTCCCGCGATGCCGTTGGGGCTGGCGAGTGGGCGGGACGGGAATCGGGCTTCTCTGTGGGGTGACTCACCACGGGCCCTTTGATGTTGGTCAGCTGGGCCAGCAGGTCCTCTGTGATGGTCACGCCCACAAGGCCCCTTTCCCAGGCCCGCGCGGCAGGGGAAACGCTCTCCGGCCCGGGGCCATGGAGGTCGCCCTCAGAGCAGAGAGGGACGGGGCCCCCGGCGGGGTCCAGGCGGACCTCCAGGTCGATGGAGCGGGTGTGCGGCAGGATCATGTGCTTGCGCACGAACGCCGCCCCGCCCAGCAGCTCCCCGAGGAGCCGCTCCGCCTCCAGCACCTCCGGCTTCACGCACACGTCCTGCAGGGCGAAGCTCCACAGCTGCGCCGTCACCTCCTCCGCCAGGGCCCGGTCCACCCGCGGGCCCGCCCAGCCGGGCACCTCCAGCCCCACCGACGCGTCCACGGTGAACAGGTCCTTCTTCAGCTCCAGGTGGCGCGAGGCGGCCGCCAGAGCCGCGAAGTCCGGGCTGAGCGCCTGGGCCAGCAGGTCGGTGGGGAAGATCCCGGCGAAGGCCAGGCCCAGGAGCCCGGTGAGCAGGTGCTCGGGGAAGCGGCGGAACTCGCCCTCCCGCTGCCGCAGCGCCTCGGCCAGGCCGGGGTAGAGCCGCGGCGCCCGGCTGGGCGGGAAGCCCACCGTGCCGAAGGCCCACAGCAGCTTGGCGGCGTCCTTGCTCCGGCACGGCGGCACCAGCGCCGGCAGGCGGTCGGCCACGGCCTGCAGCACCCCGTCGTCCCGGTGGTGCAGCGCCGAGCAGGCCAGCGCCACGTGCATCAGGCCCGGCACGCCCATGCGCGGCGCCCGGCGCGGCATCTCCGTCGCCAGGGCCCGCAGGAGCCCGCGGTGGTCCAGGTAGCTGAAGCGCAGCAGCTTGAGCGCGTTCACCAGGCCGTAGTCGCTCATCTCCGGCAGCAGCACGCACGCCCGGTTGGCCAGCCGCACCACCGCGCCGGGCGACAGCGAGCTCTGGGACTTGAAGAGGCCCAGGCAGACCGCACCCAGCTCCTCGGCCGTCAGCCGGTCCAGGTGGCGGAGCAGCTGCAGCTCCAGGGTCGGGAGCAGGTCGGCGGGGGAGCGTCGGCCCTCTCCCATCACGTAGACCAGCTGCACCAGCTCCGCCGGGCCCATGTCGGACCAGCGCCAGCCCGCGGCGCTGCCGTAGAGCTGCTCCAGAAACTGGGGCACCGGCCGGCCCAGGCAGCGCCACAGGTCGGCCGCCAGCAGCAGCCGCCGCGGCTCCATCCCCTCCATCGCCCGCCGCCCGAACTCCGCCTCCAGCAGGCCCAGCACGCCGTGGGCCGGGGGCAGGCCCAGGGACGCCAGGGCGCGCAGGGCCTCCAGCAGCTGGGCGTCGGAGAGGAGCCGCAGGCTCTCCACCGCGTAGCGCAGCAGCATGGAGAAGCAGGAGTGGCCCCGCACCAGGGGCAGCTGCTCCGGGGGCAGGCGGGCCAGCTCGCCCAGGAAGCCCACCACGTCCTGGGGCCCTAGGGAGCCCCGGAGGACCGACACCTTGTTCAGCAGCAGGAACGCCTCGTCGGCGGAGATGGGCGTCGGCCGGTGGGCGGGGTCATGGCTCACGGCGGCGTACTCCGGCCGGCACTTCTGGAAGGCGCGGGGCTCGAAGCCGCCGGGGGGGTCTTCGGCGGGGGGGGTGGCGGCAGCGGCGGACGCAGGTTTCTTGCCGCCCTCGCCCCGGCTGAGGGCCAGGTCCAGCAGGGTGTTCTGGGAGCTGGACAGACTGCGGGACGAGCGCACGCTGTAAGGGTTGCCCTGCTGCCGGAAGGGCGGGGCCCGAGGGGGCGGGGCCGGCTCCTCATCCTCCGCCCCACACGAGGCGGCGGCGGCGGCGGCCCGCGGGACCGTCTCGTACGCCGCGGGGTTATACTGCACCAGGTACTCCCCCGGCCTGGGGGCTGGAACTCGCCCCTCCTCTTCCTCCTCGCCGTGACCACCGTCCCACCGCTGGCACCTGGACCTCCACACCTCTCTCCCGGGGGTGGAGGCTAGGAGCCGAAGAGCAGCCACCCGCCGGCATAGTGCCCGAGCAGACATCCACCCCGGTCGCTAGGAGACAGAAAAAAAACCCGCCGTCAGCATGGTTTTCTCAGATGTTCCCAGAGTAATCTTGTCAAAGCCAAGCAAATATACTGCATCAATAAAACTTCCTTCATAGCAGACACAAATATTGTCCATAAACGTTATCTGTCTTAACACATTCACATTACATTTATTCGGCAGACACGACGTACGATAAGTGCACAGCAAAGGTCATTGGAACAACTAGAAAACACAGGTCTGGCAAGGTAGAATACTCATTTTGTACAGTTATTCATAGCCATGAACACATTAAGTCCAGTTCACACAGTGAACATTAGACTGACCTAATCTATCATAAGTCAAACTAGGAGACACTACAAGCTACAACATCAAGACTAGGATACATGGCACAATAAGTTCTGGGTGATGGTACATGTAACATGAGTGGCACAGGGGTTACATGTGTAGCCTGAAAGGGGGGAATTTTAAGTGATAGAAACGATCTGCAGAGTGGTGATAGTTATTTAATCCAAGTATAGTCTGAAGAGATGCGTCTTCAGACCACGGCGGAAGATGGGCAATGAGGGAGTTGTCCGTAGATGGACAGGAAGAAGCTAGGTGGCAGGGACAAGCAAGAACCCTTTACCCAAATGGCAGGGGGTGAAAGGCGGTCTAACAGGCGTATAGAATTGAATAATGTCCCGTAAGTAGGCGGGTCCGTCCTGTTGGCTGCAGTGTAAGCGCGGGTCAGAACTTTGTACCTGATCCTGGCAGCGACCGGTAGCCAGTGGAGTGACCTCAGCAGAGCAGTGACGTGGGAGAACTTTGTAAGGTTGAAGACAACCTTCAATCTCATGATTCACGTATGACAAGGTTTTGATGTTCACGTTTAAGAAAGCGGTCTTTAGCCATTTGCTGCAACTGTGTTAATACCATAGACTGGGGGGAAAGTCACGAGTAAATGTCCTTCGGTGTATCAATAGTTCTGACAAACTACCATGTCTTCAGTTAATTAGCAAATAATTAACGCCAGTGGCCAGCACAAAAATCTCCGAATCTACCTGACAGAATACGGTAAAAAAAAAAAAAAAAATCAGACTGCCAGTTCAAGATCAAGTACCTGGGCTAAATTACTGTAGCTAGCAGCAGAGGAGACCTGGCTAGATTTCGTTTGTCGATTGCTACACTTGCTATTATCGCTTGCTATGTTCGCTAACGAATATAAGCCTGTTTATATATGAAGGTTGTGAAAACCCGAGATGAATGTGCTGCGCAAATACAGAGATCACATTGTAGCAAGCAAAAGTAAGGTTAGCTAATTCCTTGAATCCTCATAGACATCGCTGTACAATGCGTTAGCAGTTACCTGTCAGCTAACGTAACGTTACACAGCCAGCCGTCCTAGTTATCACATTTATTCAGTTTATACCTATGAAACCCACCGAAGCTACGAGAGTCTTCCACTCTGGTCAGAAGATCTCCATTTGCAGATATCCTACAAATTCAGTTCTAATCCGTACCATGCTGGTAGAGGTTACAAACTACACATTGAAAGTGGAAAGGTCATATCATCGTACGGCAAGCCTGAAGGGACAAATCGCGCCGCCAGAGAATGCCAGCTGTTGTGCCGTAGCTAACTGCTGTCACAACAGATACAAAGTCCATAGAAAGTACAAATATACGACAATAAATACATGCAGTAGACATGTTGATGTGTCTGTAATGAACGGTGTTATTTGCGTGAACCCCTGAGCCATTAAAGGCATTGATCAGGCAATGTAATAGCTTCATAGTAAAAAAAAAAAAGGACCGCGGATGCATTCCCTGTGTTAGCAGCGACACCTGTCGTTCTTTTCGAGAAACGAAACTGTGCTTTCACACTGAATCGTATTAATAGTACTTCGTCACTTCACCTCGCAAGACAGGTGGTATTTACTTGTTATTATTGTTTGTCCATTTTCATTTAAAGCAATCATCTATTAACAAATAAAAAGAGCAATGGGAAAAATTGTGTCGTTGGGGTATTTAAATCTCATGGGAATAAATGTTTTTGGTGCTCAATTAGTCAATACAGATGGATATATCTTTACGTGGCATCAACGTTATATAAATGCAAATACTCCAAAAACGTAGAATCCGCAAGCAAAAATCATACGTAGACCTCTGGGAAATGTAGTTTTATTGAATTACTCACGTCTTTATTATTTAAATTCATTTTTGCTAGAGTATGCTTTCCATCAAGCCATTACAGTAACATAAATAAAAATGATAAAAATAATTATTAAAAAAACATTGGTAGCATTTTGTTCTCTCAAACATTACAAGAGTTACATTGATAACAGTAACAATAAAAGTAAACAAAGAGACAATGATTTTGGATATGTTTGCTTCATTTGTACCATGTAGTAGATTGAAAGGAAATAGATTTATATATAGTCATATAGTTTAAAAAATAAAAGCTGAAATGTCTGTTTCATTATGTCACGATAATCCTCTTAAAGTATTCACACGCAATAGCTTGGTATACTGGAATAAATATGTACACATAAATAACAATGATATATACATCCACCTCTGTTTCTACCAACAACACAGCAGAATACAACAGAAGAACATAGCAGCAAATCTGGCCATAAATGATCCATCCCTTCTCCTTCTCTCTCTCCTTTTACCTGTCTACTATCCTCTCTCTCTCTCTCTCTCTCTCTCTCTTCCTGCCTCTCTTTCATAACTATAAAAGCAATATCTGATTCTGTTTCATCCCTCAGTTTCTCCCCCTGTCATCTTTCCCTCCTCTCTGTCCCTTCCCTTTGTTTACACGTCGATCCCTCCTTTTCCTCCCTCCTCTCCCTCTGGTCCGAGTTTTTGCAGTCTGACCACGACAGGATGTCAGGAAAGCCACTCTAATGAGATCCAGCCTGGGGCCAAAAGACGTGATCGAAGCTCAGAAATTTGGGTTCTCCCGATGGGGTTATGAACTCAAAAAAACATGCCCTGGTTTTCAGCAGCGCACACGTCCACAGCTCGAGTCCGCTGTCCATGTTTATTTAACGCTGCAGGGTAGGAGTGCTAATCTAGGATCAGGATTCGTGCGCCCACATCCTAACCGCACCCATTACGAGCTATAAAGGAAAAAAACTGATCCTAGATCAGCAGCCCTACTCTGAGATGCTTTATGAATACAGGCCAGGATCTCATGTCACACACACACACACACACAGTATCTCTCTCTCTCTCACACACACACACACACACACTCTCTCTCACACACATACACACTATCTCTCTCTCTCTCACATAGGCACACACACACACACACACACTCTCTCTCTCACACACATACACACTATCTCTCTCTCTCTCACACATAGGCACACACACACACACTATCTCTCTCTCACACATAGGCACACACACACACACACACACACACTATATATCTCTCTCTCTCTCTCATAGGCACACACACACACACTATCTTTCTCTCTCACACACACATGCATACACAAAATCCCCCTCTCTCACACACACACACACACATGCGCATGCGCGCACACACACACATGCACTCCGTCTTTCTTTCACACACAATTGCACTGATCCCATGTCACTCAATGGCGCCTTCTAGAGGGAGAAGTTCTTAATATATAATTTCTATATATAATCTCCTTTTATATCCACAATTTCCTTTTTTATGCATTTTCTCTCTGCTACGTCTGAATATTACCACCAGCCAATCAGAACCTCTGGCTCCGCTGCTATCTGCTGCTGCACGTTACTGTTGTCTAACACAGAATATCAGCTTCATTGACCAGCTCCCACACAAACATTCACTAAACCCACAGTTCCCCCAGGAATAATAAAGCAAGGACAGCAGTTGTGACATCACCTTTGCAAGAGCAGCTCCACCAATCACAGCATACGTTGTTAAAAAACCAATAGGGCAATGCTGACAGTGATTGGTGGGTGGTTTTACACTCTGGGCTACACTTTCTAGCTCTCCTTTCTGGCTGGTGTAGATTTCCTATGGATATTAGCTGGAATTAGAATCCACCAATCAGCAGCGGCATTGTTATTTTGATTGTTACTAATATACTCTGTGATTGGTGGCTCTCCACTCCGCCAGGTGACATCACGACTGTCTTGTTCCAGTTTTGTCATCCCTGACTTGCCCTACTTTGCACCCAAAGAAACATCAATATAGATCAAGGTATTACATTAACAAAGTGAAGCCTTTTTTTTTTGTTCGCTATCACTGTTCAATACAAAGAAATGCGAAAGTCATTTTCAAGTAATTCTTCCTTTGATTGGGAGCCCTGTGTAAGCATTCTGCCCCCTGGTGTTTGTCTTCAGTCACTGCAGCCGCTGACAGTGCAAGAGAGACATGCTCCCTGGTGTCCCTGAAAAGCAGTAGTGTCCACTGAACGAGATGCGCAAATGCAAGCTCCACATCCACCGCTACAAGCTAGTGCCATCGCCACATCCGCCGCTATACACTAATACCATCCCCACATCCACCACTATATGCTAATGCCATCCCCACATCCACCACTATATGCTAGCGCCATCCCCACATCCACCACTATAAGCTAGTGCCGTCATCACATCCACCACTATACGCTAATACCATCCTCACATCCACCGCTAGGCTCTAACGCCATCCTGCTGTCCACTGAAATGGATCGCACATTGCCCCCATTGTCTGAATTTGACTAATGTCACATCCTATCAAAGCACATAAGTAATATCACACTGCCCACCTCACTTAAAGTCCCATCCTTTATACCTGAAATGTGCTCCCCCCACCTTCTCCTAAGACCCCTAAAACTCCAACATCCCTGATATGCACTATAGTGCACTTTTGTCCCCCCCGTCCTGAAACACACAGACATATGCTCGCCCCCACCACAACCCTACATCTTTCCTTGCCTCTTCCCCCCAGCACACACTTTTCTTTGTTCATACATCAAATGGACATGCTCCTGAGTCTCTCCCATGCGCTAAAAATGATTTGCACCATCTAAAACTCCTCACGGTCACTACACCTTCTACACCTACTCTAATACCAACAAACTGCCATGCCCCAGCTCCCCTCGAACCAGAGAAGTACTGGAACTGCTGTCGCCCCGGAGGATGTGCCCGACTGGGGAATTTTGTGTTGTCTTGGCACCACCAGACCACAGGGGGGCGCTGCCATATTGTCCTTTGGTCTCGCCCAAGGGAGTGCTCTGCGTGACTTCTTCAGACTAATCTGGATTTGTTCTCATGGCCTGGAGAGCCCTGAGCAGGTGTGAACTATCTGACTCCAGGTTTCAGGACAGGTGTGAACGATCTGACTCCAGGTTCTAGGACATCTGTGAACGATTTTACTCCAGGATCTAGGACAGGTATGAACGATCTGACCAGGTTCCAGGGCAGGCGTGAACAACCTGACTACCGGTTCCTGGGCAGGTGTGAACTATCCGACTCCAGGTTCCAGGACAGGTGTGAACAATCTGAATTCCGGTTCTAGGACAGCTGTGAACGATCTGACTCCAGGATCTAGGACAGGTATGAACGATCTGACCAGGTTCCAGGGCAGACGTGAACAACCTGACTACCGGTTCCTGGGCAGGTGTGAACTATCCGACTCCAGGTTCCAGGACAGGTGTGAACAATCTGAATTCCGGTTCTAGGACAGCTGTGAACGATCTGACTCCAGGATCTAGGACAGGTATGAACGATCTGACCAGGTTCCAGGGCAGGCGTGAACAACCTGACTACCGGTTCCAGGGCAGGTGTGAACTATCCGACTCCAGGTTCCAGGACAGGTATGAACAATCTGAATTCCGGTTCCAGGGCGTATGTGAACTATCCAAATTCCGGTTCCACTGCAGTCTGACACACCATAGGAATTCTGGGCCAGAGATACTGTACCGAGAGTTATGTGGTGGCACTGGTAAATATAACCACAGACCTCCCTGACAGTGATCAAGCAACCTTCTTGCATGAATGGTGTCATTGTACGCGTCTGTGTGTGTGTGTGTCAGTATGAGTGTGTGTCAGCGTGTCTGTGCTGAAGTCTTCCTTTGGAGGAGATATTTGCATGTCAGTATCCTGTGTGTACGAGCTGGTAATGTTGAGCCAGTTGGACAGGAGTATTAGAGTCAACTTCAGTGTTAGTGTAAGAGCATCAGTGTTGGAGTTTCACTGCTGAAGTGTGTGTGATCTGTCTTAACTTCAGGATTCCCTGCCCAAAAATCCCAGCCTCCCCTGCCTTGTGCACTGCCCGCCCCAGACGTCCATTAGTCCTGCCCCAACAGTCTGATCACACTGTCCCCCTCCTCCTCCTGAGACCCCCCTCCAACCCTCAACCTTCACCCCTCTGTTGGTGGTTCCTTTGGCAGTGTGTCCTAGGACTGCCAAGCAGACTGGCAGATGTGATATTAAACTGCATCAAACTGTGTCGAAGGATGGATTTTGGTACTGTAGGATAACTGCATTGAGCTTGGACTGTGCTGAAGGATGGATATTGGTACTGTAAGACTGTATTGAGCTTGGACTGTGTTGAAGGATGGATATTGGTACTGTTAGACCGTATTGAGCTTGGACTGTGTTAAAGGATGTATATTGTTACTGTAAGACTGTATTGAGCTGAATGTGTTCTGGAGGGGCTCAATCAGGACACTCCCAGGTCTTAGATTTCCGTGGACTCGATCCTCTCCAAGCGGGAGGGGGTGGGCCAGGGCGGGGCCAGCTGGTGCATGGCGGGGGGCTTTTTGTCCTCAGTGACGGGGGGCGGGGAGAGGGAGAGCGGGAGGGGGAGACTGAGGGGCAGGGGGGCAGGCGGCGGCGAGGTCGGGGAGGTGGCCAGCTTGGTGTTGAGCTCGCCCATGCGCTGCTCCAGGACCTGGTTCTTCTGCAGCATCTCCACGTAGTTGACCTGCAGCTGGGCCTGGTACTTGAGCACCCGCTCCTTCTCGCCCTGCCAGGTGTGGCGCTCCTGGGCGAAGGTGAGCGCCTGCCGCTCCCGCTGCTGCCGCTCCAGCCGCAGCTCCCCCTGCAGGCGCTCCAGCTGCCGCCGCAGGCTGCCCGCCTCCTGCCGCTGGACCTTGGCCTCGTCTGACTGCAGGCTGAGCAGCGCGTCGCCCGGGGGCGGGGCCAGGGACGGGGGCGGGGCTGAGCCGGGGGGCGGGGCCGGGGGCGGGGGCAGGGCGGCCACTGCTGCCGCTGCCGCCGCCGCCTCTGAGGGGCTGTGGGGGGAGGGCAGTCCCCCCCGGGTCCTTCCCGCTGCCCTGGCCCCGCCTCCAGCCCCGCCCACACTCAGCTCTCCCAGAGCCCGCTTCAGTCCCACTACCTCTGCCTCGAAGACTCCCAGCTTGTCCCTCAGAAGGGACACCTGAGAACAAAATGGGACAAGAAAGAGAAAGAGAGAGAGAAAAAGAGAGGTTATCCCATGAAAAACTTGTGCTTGAAACAAGAGCTTCCACTCCATGCAGAACCTGGTGTGCCCCCCCCCCAGACAGGGGTGGGAGGGGGCCGCAGCGCTGGAGGGAGCGGGAGCTTGAAACTTGTGAAAACCATGTACCTCCCAGATATTACATACATTTTAGACTAAAGTTGGATACCTTCTCACATTTAACAAATCTTTTCTAAATGACTGGGCTTTCAGTGCACCAAGTTAAAACACTAATGATTTCTCATAGTCATAGAAAATCTGTCTGCAACTGCAAACAGCAAAACATCTTGTAATGTTTGATAGGCATTAGTTGAGGGATTATATGTGTAAGTGTTAAACCAGAGCTTGTGTGAGTGAGTACATGCGTGTGCGTATGTTTGCAGCGATGGTCAATGTGTGAGTCTCTCTACATGTGAGTATCACTGCAGGCTACCTGCATTAAAGCAAGTGTGTGCCTGTGGATAATGAGTATGGCACTGTAAGCATGTGACCTAAGAGATGAGTGTGCTTGAGCATCACCGCTATTCCTGTACGTGTGAGTATGAGCAGGTGTCAGTGTGTGACTGTTAGTGTGCGGGTATTCCTGCCAATGTCAGTGTCAGTCTAACCACTTTGTTGCTCAGTCTCTTTGTTCCTGCCTGTCTGTTCGGAGTTTCTGCGTCAGTGCTGTTCCTCAGTCTCTGTGTGTCAGTGCTGTTCCTCAGTCTGTGTGTGTCAGTGCTGTTCCTCAGTCTGTGTGTGTGTGTCTCTGCTGTTCCGGAGTCTCTGCATCAGTGCTGTTCCTCAGTCTGTGTGTCAGTCCCTTTTCTCAGTCTGTATGTCTTTGCTGTTCCTGAGTCTCTGCGTCAGTGCTGTTCCTCAGTCTGTGTGTGTTAGTGCTGTTCCTCAGTCTGTGTGTGTTAGTGCTGTTCCTCAGTCTGTGTGTCAGTCCCTTTTCTCAGTCTGTATGTCTTTGCTGTTCCTGAGTCTCTGCATCAGTGCTGTTCCTCGGTCTCTGTGTCAGTGCTATTCCTCAGTCACTGTGTGTATCAGTGCTGTTGCTCAGTATTTTATCTGTGTGTATGAGTGTTGTTCCTGTCTGTGTTTGTGGGTGTCTGTGCCATGTCCGCGGGTGTCAGTGCTGTGTCTGCGGGTGTCAGTGCTGTGTCCGCGGGTGTCAGTGCTGTGTCCGCGGGTGTCAGTGCTGTGTCCGCGGGTGTCAGTGCTGTGTCCGCGGGTGTCAGTGCTGTGCCCGTGGGTGTCAGTGCTGTGTCCGCGGGTGTCAGTGCTGTGTCCGCGGGTGTCAGTGCTGTGTTCGCGGGTGTCAGTGCTGTGTTTGTGGGTGTCAGTGCTTTCCCGCAGGGTGTCAGGCTCACTCAGTGCCCTTGCTGCGAGGTTTCAGCCCCAGCGCTCCACTCCAGCGCCTTGCGTCTGTGGACCTCAGCCACATGTCTCCCCCCCTGGGCCTCAGCCCGGCTTCCCTCAGCTGTGCTTCAGGGCCACCATCTCCCCCCCTGGTCACCTCCGCCTGGGCTCCCCAAGCTGTTCTTAGCTAGGAGTCCCTGCTCTGACACACTGGGGGCACAAGCATTCACAGTTATAGAGGGCATGACATAGGTCTGAATAAAGCCACAAATATATTTGAGCTCCATCATCTGCTCCCTAGTCTCCTCTCCTCCTATTTAGTCTGCTCCATGCAAATCCCCCCCCCCAACTACCACTTGATCTCTTCAAGGCAAATCCCCCTTTTCACTTCCCACTTGGTCTATTCCAGGAAAATACCCCCTCATCTTCACCTCCCACTTGGTCTCTTCCACACAACCCCCCAACACACCAAACACTTCACCTCTTCTGGACAAATCCCTCCCCCTTCACCTTCCATTTAGTCTCTCCCGGGCAAATCCCCCCCCCACTTGGTATCTTCCAGGCAGAACCCCCCTCACCTCCCACTTGGTCTCTTCCAGCCGGGGCAGGATGTCGGCCTGCTCCTTCCTGTAGTCCAGGCACTTCCTCTCCAGGTCCTCGCGGTGGGCCAGCAGGGCGGCGATCTCGTCCTGCAGCCGGCGCTTGTCCTGCTGCAGCCGCGCGATCTGGGCCTGCAGGGCCTGCTGCGTGCGCTGGGCGCGGCGGGACACCTGCTGCAGCCGCGCGGCGTAGTTCTGCCGCAGCTCCTCCATCTCCCGCTCCCACACCCGCTGCTTCTCCTCGAACACCTGCACGATGGCCGCCTCGCTCTGGTCCAGGTTGCGCCGCATGTGCAGCACCTGCGAGGGGGGAGGGGGCGGAGCCACGGGGTTCACGTCACACCTGGACCCGCAGCTACATCTGAAAGTGCTTAACAGTTTAGACACCGCGACAATTCCTGTAGATTACTGACCGTTTTAAATGAAACCACTTTTGCTTATTTTTACTGAAACTACAGTACAAATTGTTCTTTTGTATGATTGGATGTTTTGGATAATTACACAATTTGTTGAAAATTCTCAGGGGTCTATAGGAGTGCCTTAAAACGTTTTACCAACATGTACATACAGTGTGTGCACCTCCCAGAATAATCCCAGCCACCTCAAGTGCATTGTTTTGATGCCCCAAGGCCTTATCTATTCATTCCACACTCCCTTCTACTGTCCAGTCAACACTACCTCATTATCCTCCCTTAAGGACACAGTTTCAGAAAACCTTACCGATGGCTTTCAGGTTATGTGTATGTTTTAACCAGTGCGAAAAAAGTATGGAGGAAACAGCAAACCTGTTTATGAACTCACCAAACCAGTTTTCCCAACGGTCAGAGCACGGAGCAGACTATAAACCAAAGTGGTCGTTTATCTGCTCCCTTTCCAAAGTATCAAATGTATCCTTTGTTAATCTTCACAGGAAAATAAAATAAAATCTTTGCATTTTTTTCCCGACACTACAGTTGAAAATCTTAGCAAAGTCACACTATCTCAAAATTAAACCACCATGATGGCAATTTGTGACAGCGTATGTGAGGGCTGCTTTGGGGTCTCCCAGTGTTCATAAAAAAAATCCTTCACCAACCCCCGGCCAACCCACCCTCAGCTTCTGACCCCAAGAGAGCAATGATGCATCATGGTTAATGTAGTCCATATGAGAACCACATGATTTTCCACAGGGAAAAAATCAAATTGGCCTGGATTACACCAGAATAATCTCAAAATTAGCTAAAACTATATTTTAAAATTGATAAACAAACTAAAAATACTAGAGACTGTCTAGCCTGTAGGTAATCAGAGCACTAGGTACAATTTAGTTAGGAAAATGGCAAGCATTGTTGGGCTGAATGGCCAGTTTTCATCATTATATTATGTTATGTTAAATATAATTTTAGTAACCAGCCCCCCCCCCCACACACACACCTCTTGCTCTCTCTCCCACAGCCTGTCCTCCAGGTCCTGGATGATGTCATCGGAGGAGGGGGAGGGGCGCAGGGGCCCGGGGGCGTCGCTCAGGTGGCTGAGCCGCTGGTAGGAGGAGGAGCTTTTCCCGGAGGAGGAGCGGCCGCTGTCGGAGGTGCTCAGCCCGTTCTGGTACCCGGGCTTGTCCAGGGCGGTGGTGCCCAGTCTGTTGATGTGGCTGGTGGAGGCGCTGAGGGGGCCCAGGGGGTGGGGGGGTCCGTAGCCTGACCCCGAGCCAGCGTACGTGGGCAGGCTGGTCAGAGAGTTCCTTCCCGAGTCAGAAAGTCCCCCCTGCCCCCCGCCCCGAACCCCTCCCCTGCCGCCACCACCCCCTCTTCCTCCTCCTCCCCCTCCTCCTCCACCTCCACCACCTCCTCCTCCTCCACCCCCACCCCCACCACCCCCTCCTCCTGGACTGTCCGGCTCTCTGTGGCCCCCGGTCATGCCAGGGGCTCCGCTCCCTCCAGCACTGCGGCCCCCTCCCACCCCCGTCTGGGGGGGGCACACCAGGTTCTGCATGGAGTGGAAGCTCTTGGGCACCACTGGCTTAAAGGCAGAGGGACGTACCAATCCATCATTGTTCTGGGGGGGAATCATACAAGAGGAGGAGAAAAGGAGGGAAGCATTAATATAAACAGTGCCTGTTTATAAAACATTTCCACTGAAATTAACCGACAGGTAGCAATACCACAGTAACTTGGTGTAATAATTGTTATATTTATTGTATTTACATGGTTTTAATCACAATTTCTAAAATAACAACTTAAACCGGAGTAAATGAGTCATTTTGTACAGTACAACTATTGTACTGCACAGCCTGGGAACACGGTATCAAAAATGGCCTGAATGAATCTGAAAATCACTGAAAAATTTTCTAAGCCTGTGACCGTTTGGCCTCTCTGTGGTGTACATCACACACCAGCGCCTCCCCTTGGGGCTCACCTGCTCCAGCTTGCCGGACACAGGCAGGATTTTGGGGGGGTTGTTGTTGTCCAGCTTGGCCCCGGGGGGCTCCCTGTACTGAGGGGGGGGCCCGCCGCTGTTCTTCTCATTGTTGAGCGTCACGTTGTTCCCGCAGATGTCCAGTCCCATGGCCCCCTGAGGCGGGACCTCCCGCCGCCCCGCCCCGTTCAGGAACAGGGCGTTGGAGACCAGCCGGTTGCCGTTGGAGACAGGGCGGTTGCCATTGGAGATCGGCCGGTTGCCGTTGGAGACTTGCCGGTTGCCGTTGGAGACTTGGCGGTTGCCGTTGGAGATGGGGCGCTCGCTGTTGGGGGCGGGGCCATCGCTGGGCAGCGGGGGCTGGTCGACGGTGTAGGTGCGGTCAGTGGTGTAGGTACGATCAGTGGTGTAGGTGCGGTCGGTGGTGTAGGTGCGTTCGGTGCGGTCGGTGGTGTAGGTGCGGTCGGTGGTGAAGGTGCGTTCGGTTCGGTCGGTGGTGTAGGTTCGCTCGTCGCTAGAGGCGGTGCTCTCAGAGCCGGTGGGCGGGGCCGGGCGCTCGGTGCTGTAGCTCCGGTCCTCCAGACCGCGGCGGGTTGGCGGCGGGCCCCGTGGGAGGCTGTTCTGGGTACGGGTGCCCACGCTCCTCATGGCGAACTCCTGCTCGCCAGCCACCCCGCTACCCACGCTGCCCATCCCGGGTGGGGCGCCCCCCTCACTCGACCGACTGCGCTCCAAGCGCGCCATGGCGGGATGGGATGCAAGGCCAACCAGCGGGCGCACACACTGCAGGGGGGGAGGGGGGCACATAGTCAGACCACTGTATAGGGCAACACAGTCAGTCTCCTTTATAGGGCACCACACAGTCAGTATCCTCTATAGGGCAACACACAGTCAGTCTCCTCTATAGGGCAACACACAGTCAGTCTCCTCTATAGGGCAACACAGTCAGTCTGCTCTATAGGGCAACACAGTCAGTCTCCTCTATAGGGCACCACACAGTCAGTCCCCTGTATAGGGCAACACACAGTCAGTCTCCTCTATAGAGCAACACAGTCAGTCTCCTCTATAGGGCAACACACAGTCAGTCTCCTCTACAAGACAACACAGTCAGTCTCCCCCCTCTATAGAGCAACACAGTCAGTCTCCTATATAGGGCAACACAGTCAGTCTCCTCTATAGAGCAACACAGTCAATCTCCTATATAGGGCAACACAGTCAGTCTCCTCTATAGAGCAACATAGCCAGTCTCCTCTATAGGGCAACACAGGCAGTCTCCTCTTTAGAGCAGCACGGCCAGTCTCCTCTATAGGGCAACACACAGTCAGTCTCCTCTATAGGGCAACGCACAGTCAGCCTCCTCTATAGAGCAACACAGTCAGTCTCCTCTATAGGGCACCACACACTCAGTCTCCCCTATAGAGCAACACAGTCAGTCTCCTCTATAGGGCACCACACACTCAGTCTCCCCTATAGAGCAACACAGTCAGTCTCCTCTATAGGGCAACGCACAGTCAGTCTCCTCTATAGAGCAACACAGTCAGTCTCCTCTATAGGGCACCACACACTCAGTCTCCCCTATAGAGCAACACCCAGTCAGTCTCCTCTATAGGGCACCACACACTCAGTCTCCTCTATAGGGCAACGCACAGTCAGCCTCCTCTATAGAGCAACACAGTCAGTCTCCTCTATAGGGCACTACACAGTCAGTCTCCTCTATAGGGCACTACACAGTCAGTCTCCTCTATAGGGCAACACACAGTCAGTCTCCTCTATAGGGCAACGCACAGTCAGCCTCCTCTATAGAGCAACACAGTCAGTCTCCTCTATAGGGCACCACACACTCAGTCTCCTCTATAGGGCAACACACAGTCAGTCTCCTCTATAGGGCAACGCACAGTCAGCTCCTCTATAGAGCAACACAGTCAGTCTCCTCTATAGGGCAACACACACTCAGTCTCCTCTATAGAGCAACACCCAGTCAGTCTCCTCTACAGGGCAATACACAGTCAGTCTCCTCTACAAGACAGCACAGTCAGTCCCCTGTGTAGGGCAACACACAGTCAGTCTCCTCTACAAGACAGCACAGTCAGTCTCCTCTATAGGGCAACACACAGTCAGTCTCCTCTACAAGACAGCACAGTCAGTCTCCTCTATAGGGCAACACACAGTCAGTCTCATCTATAGGGCAACACACAGTCAGTCTCCTCTATAGGGCAACACAGTCAGTCTCCTCTATACATATGTGTGCATGTGTGTATGTGTATATGTATGTGCATCTATACTGTTATACATGTATGGGGGGTTGTTACTCTTTTCTCTCTTTTTTCCCCCTCTTCTGGTTGTCAGGGTCATTGTCATTTTGTATGTATTGCTTTTGCAACACAAGATTACTTGTCATGCAAATAAAGCAAATTTGAATTTGAATTTGAATTTGAGAGACAGCAAGGGAGTGAGAGAGATTTCTTTTCCTCCCTTTATTCCCACTCTCAACACACCAATGACATTACATAAATAAAAAACAAAGACACAAAATAAGGAGAGAGGGATACAGTGGGTTATAGAAAGAGAGAGAGAGAGAGAGAGACAGAGAGTCAGAGAGACAGACAGACAGAGAGAGAAAGAGAGAGAGAGAGAGACAGAGTGATAGAGACAGAGTGAGAGAGAGAGAGAGAGAGAGAGAGAGAGAGACAGAGTGATAGAGACAGAGTGAGAGAGAGAGAGAGAGAGAGAGAGAGAGAGAGAGAGAGCCTAAAGATGGAAGATTCTCCTTTCTCTCTGGGCACATAATCACACTTACAGAGCCAAGTCCTGTAGAACTTGTGCCCTCGGCTATACTCTGTACTGTTTATCACACAGCAGACTGTTTCACGCACAGTTTCCACCTTAGTGGCGCTGAGTTACGCAGCTAACTTTATACATTAGCTTCTCCATTTCAGACATGCTCAACATCTGAACTTTTAAACATTTCAAACATGGCAACCTTTTGGTAAAATTTAAGTCAAATTGCATTACCGTACACCACAGCAAAATGCCCAACAATTCTCTTCTGTAACTCATAGCCTGTCATATTCTACAACAGGGTCAGGTAACCCTGATCCTAGAGTTGCGGAAGTGCTTCTATTTTTTAATCTTAACCTCTGTCTACATAAACGGATCAGGCATGCGGCTTCACAAATGCTGGTGACTGTGTTCTGGGTGTATTCAGTGCTGCATAATGAGCTTCTGACCCTTGCAATGTAATAATTCCATAAAGTAATAATCAAAGGTATTCTTATCTATTTTTTTAGATTATCTTATCTATTTTATTTATCTTATCTATTTCAAGTATTTATTTTAAAATGGCCACTTTTCAGTACATACACAGGTAGACTTGCCATGCACTGCGACAGTCTACCTGTGTCCAAGGCTACATCAGACAGGGCTGCACACTGCGTTACTGTAATGACACCCAAAGCTGTGAAAAAACTAACCGAAATGTAACTGAAATATTCAAACAAGCATGCGTTCTAAAGCACGGTAACTGAAAAATGATGTCATACTCAACAGGCCAGCTTTGGAGCCGGGTCATCCTCCCTTAACGTTTAAAGTGTGTGACCGTGTCATACTCCAAAACACTCAAACCGTGCAACTGCGACAGGGCTCGTCACACTTTGAACTTTGTAACTGCGACACGCTCCTCAGGATCACGCAGAACAGCGTGGTGTTGTGCATGCTGCACCGCTGTTTGCCACAGCGCTACGCCGTGTTATTCACCAAACTGCTCCCCTCCTCACTGGTCCCCCGACTCCTGTTACCATCTGGGGAGGTACAGACGGAGGATGAGGTCACCCGAAATACTCCCGACCCCGCCCCCCCTCACCATGGTGATAAGCACCCCTTCGGTCGCAGCTCATTCTCTCTCTCTCTCCTTTCGTTTCTAAAAGCATGTGGGGGGTGGGGGGGGGTGGGTGGCTCCTTCTGAAGCATTGGGGGAAGGGGGGGGAAGCAACAACTGAAGACTCAGGACAGTTTCAGTTACATCGCCGTAACAACGCTGTCTTCTCCACCACCTTCCGAACGGGGTGCAGACAAAAGTTTAGATGTCATTTCAGTCTAAATGGAGAGGATGTGCTATTTAATGACGGGCAGTAACCATAAGGCTGTAATGCTGCAACACAGCATGCGTGGCTTTGGTCTTCAAAAAACACGCATTACCACGATTACAGAATCAGACTCACTGCACGGTTTAACACAGACCATCGGTAACAGCCGACCTGTCGCAACTCCCCTCATCTTCTATGGGGCTGCTCAACCGTCAATCAAAAAAATAAAAATTTCAACCCCTTAATCTTCAGCCTCTCTCTCTCACTCTCTCTGGTTCCCCTCACTGTAGCTTGCTTTGACTAAATCTGCTATATCAACTGAGCACACCACTGCAGTTACATACATGATATAACTGCACTGCCAGAGATTCACTACCGATGAGAGACATGTTTCATTAGGTAGTGAAAGTGTACAGCAGGAAATAGTTACGAAGAAATAAATTATATTTGAAGTGAATGAAGTAAAAGATGTAGTTTGCACACAGTGGATATAATTACTACAGATGCACACATACATGTACCAACAGGTATTTAATAAACACAATTAGAATTATAGACAGCAGAGTTAGCTGGAAATTCATAAACACTCATAAATACCGTGCTGAGAACACTTACTGTGTCCGAATAATCCTCTCTGGGTCCTTCCTTCTGCTCTCCCTTCCCTCTTTTCACTTTCTCTCCCTCTCTCACCCACACGTAGCCTGCGCTGTGATTGGCTGGGAGAATGCGTGGCACACCTGGTGCTTTGATGTATTAACCCCTTACTTTCTCTCTCAAGCATTGTCTCTCTCTCTTCCTCTCTCCCTCTCTCTCTCTCTCTCTCTCGCGCACACACACACACACACACACACACACAAACAAAGCAGTGTGTGCATGTTCATACGCATGCCAGTGTGTGTGTGCGCGCATGCGTGAAAGCATGAATGTGTGTTCCATACACATTCCATTGTGAGCGTGTGGATTCATGTAAACGCCAATGTGGCGTGTGTTTATGTTCACATTTTTTGCTTGTGTGTGTGTGTGTGTGTGTGTGTGTGTTCCATGTTCTAGTATTCAGCCAGTTCAGGAAGAGAACTGAAATTCAGTTCAATTTCCTAAATTAAGTGAACTGTAGAAGGACCCAGCCCTACTACATGCATAGTGACACACAGTGACATACACCCCAGTGTGTGTGTGTGTGTGTGTGTGTTGTGTGTTGGAGTATGGTGTCAGTGGTGCAAGTAAGCCACTGCGTGTGTACTGTTAGTGTGTAAGTGTACATGTGATAACACAGTCGCATGTGTACAGCATGTAAATGTGTAATTGTATGCGTGTGTGTGTGTGGCAGAGTGTGTATGTAACATCTGCCAGTTTATGTGTGAGTACGCAAACTGTGTGCATGAGTGTATGTAGGAGTACATACCTATGTGCGCACTGAGTGACCGTGTGTGAATGCACATGCGAGTGCACACAGTTTGCATCGTGTTAGCGTGTCAGTGTGCGCAGTGTGCAAGTCATATCTCAATGTAGCGTGCAACAGTGTGTCAGTGTGCGTGTACACACCGTGTGTGTAACTGTCTGTAGTTAGTGCGTAGACTGCACGTCAGTAGGTCAGAGTTAGTAGGCTATGGCATCGTGGGAGCACCTTGTGCCTGCACATTTACCGCAGAACAGAAGGTAAGATGGGTGTGGATGGGCATATGGGTCAATGTGATACTGTGCGTTACTTTGCTTTCTTGTATTTGAGGGTTATACCCCCCCCCCCATTTTGCTGTCTGCGGGGCCATTTGCTTTAGCAAGACTATCTTCACATGAGTCAGTAGCAGCTGAACACAGAAACCATCTCTTATTACGGGACCACACCCAAAGGGGGCGGGGAGGGCGTAGAAATCTCAGTCTGCCATCAGACGAACATTGACCTGCAGATAAGACTCATGTTTACAGGGTAGATTGGACTGTGCCCACACCTTTCTCCTCCCACCCTCAGGTGCAGGTAAACACCTTTTCTGGAAACCCCTCCCTCTCGCTTTTCCGTGTTCGGCTGTTATTTCCTCGTCTGTCGGCTCGGTTGACTGGCTACCCTCCCTTTCACATTGGTAGATTTTAATCGAATTGGATCGCAGGAACGGGATCGGATCGCTTCGCGGTGGGCCGAACATCCGAACGCTTTCGAGCTGGGAAGCCAGTGCAGCTGGAACGCGCGGTTGCGCGATCTGGCCAGCAGGGGGCACCTCCATCCTTGCAGCTGGGTCTCAATGGCACGTGCCGACACTCCCCTCTCTACCACAGCCACTAGCATTACATCATCGGCCCCATGGTTCTCACTGAGCACGCTCAGTCTCTCTCCATTGCGCGACCTCTCTCACACACAGTAAATACAAACGGGCAGGCTCTCAATCTCCGTCTCTCTCTTTCCCTCAATCGAATGAATATTTTGACGTGAGCAAGTTAACAATCGTGACATCTCTCCTTCACACACAAATACACACGTACATTTTCTGAACACAAGTCCCTTTGATGTACAGACATACTTACAATTCTACACACATGCACACACATACACTCACGTGCACACACACACGCTCAGGTGCATGTGCACACACTCAAACACACATACAAATACACCCGCACTGGCACACACACATACACATACACATGCATGCGCACAGACACATGCAAACACACACACACATCAACACACTCCCCCATCTACACACTACAAGCTGCCCCATTTACACACATTACCACCAACTCACTAAATGCTCCCTCATCTACACACTTTACCACCAACACACTACAAACTCCCCCATCTACACACTTTACCACCAACACTCTACAAACTCCCCCATCTACACAATTTACAACTGACACACTACACACTTCCCTATCTACACACTTTACAACTGACACACTACACACTCCCCCATCTACACACTGTCCCATCTATACACTTTACCACCAACACTCTACAAACTCCCCCATCTACACAATTTACAACTGACACACTGCACACTTCCCTATCTACACAATTTACAACTGACACACTACACACTCCCCCATCTACACACTACACACTCTCCCATCTACACACTTTACCACCAACACACTACACACTCTCCCATCTACACCCTTCACCACAACACACTACACACTCCCCCATTGACACACTTTACAACTGCCACATTACAAACTCTCCCATCTACACACTTTACCACAACACACTACACATTCCCCCATCCACATACTACACACTCTCCCATCTACACACTTTACCACCAACACACTATACACTCGCCCATCTACACACTTTACAACTGACACACTACACACTCCCCCATCTACACAATTTACAACTGACAGACTACACACTTCCCGATCTACACACTTTACAACTGACACACTACACACTCCCCCGTCTACACCCTTTACCACCAACACACTACACACTCCCCCATCTACACACTGTCCCATCTATACACTTTACCACAAACACACTACAAACTCCCCCATCTACACACTTTACCACCAACACACTACACACTCCCCCATCTACACCCTTTACCACCAACACACTACACACTCCCCCATCTACACACTGTCCCATCTACACCCTTTACCACCAACACATTACACACTCCCCCATCTACACACTGTCCCATCTATATACTTTACCACCAACACACTACACACTCCCCCATCTACACCCTTTACCACCAACACACTACACACTGTCTCATCTACACCCTTTACCACCAACACACTACACACTCCCCCATCTACACACTGTCCCATCTATACACTTTACCACCAACACACTACAAACTCCCCCATCTACACACTTTACCACCAACACACTACACACTCCCCCATCTACACCCTTTACCACCAACACACTACACACTCCCCCATCTACACCCTTTACCACCAACACACTACACACTCCCCCCATCTACACCCTGTACCATTTTATTTATTTATATACTGTAACCCTGTGTTTCTCCCAGCCCTGAACCCCTTTATTTAAGTACATCCTGTACTCCTTTATTTAGAAAGGGCTGGTGCGGGTGCAGGCTTTTGTTCCAACTGGGCAGTTACACACCTGATTCTAATAATCAAGGTGCTTAGCAAAGATTCCAAAGGGTTGATTAGTAGAATCAGGTGTGTTACTGCTTTGTTGGAACAAAAGCCTGCACCCACACCAGCCCTTTCTGGATAAGATTGAGGACCCCTGATCTACACCCTATACCCCTGGATTTATGCATACTCTGTACTCCTTTAACTGCTTACTGTACCCCTTCATTTGTGTACACAGTGTACCCTTTATTTATCTATACTCAGTATCCCTTTAACTACACATTGTATCCCTTTAACTGCACTCTGTACCCCTTTATTTATGTACACACCGTACCCTTTATTTCACTACCCCCATAGTCCCTTCATGTTCACGAATACACCCTTTCACTGCATGCATAATGCATTTTCCCCTAAACAGTGCACCTCACCCATCCACAGAGTCTCTGTACCACGCCAGCTTACGTTCTGCCTGCCTCCCCTACCCCCTCACATGGCACCCCCCCCTTCACCCACAAACCAGCTATTATTAACCTGCACACTGTCAAACCGCACATCGCACCGCTTTCATATGCGTGGTATTTATGCACTGTACTCTCCCCGTCTGCAGCTGTCAGCGCGCGTGCTGTACAGTTCCCGCTGCGCACCCTCCTCCTGCAGCTCCCGCGCGCCACGCTCATATTCATAATACTATGTACCCTTCCTAATCCTCTCTGCTCCTTTACAGATCCCCTTATGGAGCACTGCACCTCTCGCAATGCGCTGTACTGCCGTACATACACAGCCGCTCGCCGCGCTCGCCGTGACGCTCACCGCCCTGCGCTGCTACTACTACTGCACGTAACCCCGCAACTCACTGCAGCTCCGCACCCGCAACTACCCCGAGTACAAAATAAACTCCTCCTGCTACACGGTGTAATCCTCCCTACCCCCACGGACGGTGAAAACCTCAAGCTGCCATGCCAGACAGACGGGCAGACAGACAGAAGGACAGACCCCGCTGATGCGGCTCCTGTCGAAGCACAAAAGAGACCTAACATCGGTCCCTAGCTCGCACCGACCGCGTCAGTCATCTGCCGTGAAGGGTGATGAGCAAATACATTAAAAAAATCTCTCCTCCGTCTTTCGCACCGTTAACGCATTACATAATGGGTGTCGGTACACGCCACTGATCAGCCCGGAATCGTTAACTCGCATCCCGGGGAGAGAGCGAGCACAGTTTCAACGCTGCGTAGCCTACACGGTAGTGCGCTCTGGTCTGATTCCGGGCTTACGCCGTCTTTACTTCCACTCGGTTGAGTAATATTAACAAACACGGCACTGCACTTGGTCTCTCCCTCTCGTTATCCCTCTCATTTCATCTCTCTCTCCTCTCAACCTTAGCATCACCCCATCCACGATTCTCTGGCACAACGCAACACGTAAATCGGAATACATAATTGATTTGCCCGTGCATGCAAATGCATTTTGAGCATGCAGGTGCATGCGAGCATCGTGCAACGCATCTGGTGTGAGTATTTCTGTGGGCACGAGCGCAGCTTCACCAGCTCACGCAGCGCTCCTGCACTTACTATTAGCAGCGGCGCGGGCAGCGGGCGTGCGGTTCCGAAATGCCACGGCAAAAGACCGCTGCTCCTCGGCTGGCTTCCCCGCCTTGATCCGGTTCGGGGAGGTTGCGGGGAGGTTCTGGAGGCGATGCGTGTATGTGAGTGTGTGTGGCTCCAAAGGCTGCTGCTGCTATCGCCTGTGGCTGAGATGGAGCGATGGAGGAAGCGGCGGCTGCGAGCATCAGCTGGATCACACACCCACCTCCGCCCCGCCCCCTTTGCCACACGCCAGCACCGCCCCCCTCCCCAAAGACCTACGGCGCCTGCGCCGCTGCCGCGCACAATTCAGAACGTGTGATTTTCAGAACCTTAATATCCGTATGTTTCTCTCACTTAAACGATTTTGCGTCTGTGCCCTTTTAGCCCGCCACCAAGACACCTGATTAACCATTTCTATTATTAATTAACGTCATGGTTTTCAATGAAAAGTAGAATCACGTGTCTCAGTGCTGGGTTAAAATGGAAAACCTGTACCCACACTGGCCCTTATGGGAAAAAATTGGACACCACTTCCTTAGAGTGTGTTTCTATATGGGGATAGTCGGGGGGGTAGCTGAGCTGAGCCCCGAACCAGGGCCCAAATTCCAGCTCTGTGAACACAAGTAGGGGAGGACTGTGTGGGCTGGGTGTGCGTGTGTGGGGGGGGGGGCGCTGGGGGGTTCAGTGAGAGGTCAGCTGCTGTCCATGGTTCTTTAGCCACTCTAGTGTGGAACCTGTGCCCACCACCCCTCCCATAAGGCCATGATATTGGTGCTTCCTGCTTCCCACTTCCTGTTATGCTCCCCAATTCACCGTACCCTCCTCCGGACTAGTTTCAACTCCACATCACATGATTTCTGCTTTCTGAAAAGTACTTGACAGCCGGATGTGATGTTGTCCCCTTCAGAAGCCCCTGGGCATTTTTCCATTCGTGCAGCTCTTAACTCTATACCCTCAAACCCATTTGCTGCTTCTAGCACTACATCCTCAGTCCTCCTTGCACACCTGCTGTGGCTCTCAGCAGCATGTTGTATCTTTATGTACTGACTGCTGCTGTCGATTATGACCCCGCTGGCCTGTAATCACCATTGCTCAGTCTAAATGTAGCCTAAAATGGCAGATTCTGTGGTTACGTTAAAGTTCGATGATCTCTGTATGGCCTGAACACAGAGGAAAACAGAGAACTCAATTTTGGTGCATTTGTGGGGTAGTTCTGAGTTTGCTGTGTATTTGTGGAGTAGTTCTGTGTTTATCTGTGTATATGTGGGGTAGTTCTGTGTTTGTTGTGTATATGTGGAGTAGTTCTGTGTTTGCTGTGTATTTGTGGGGTAGTTCTGTGTTTGTTGTGTTTTTGTGGAGTAGTTCTGTGTTTGCTGTGTATATGTGGGGTAGTTCTGTGTTTTTTGTTTACATGTGGGGTAGTTCTGTGTTTGCTGTGTATTTGTGGGGTAGTTCTGTGTTTTTAGTGTATATGTGGGGTAGTTCTGTGTTTGCTATGTATTTGTGGGGTAGTTCTGTGTTTTTAGTGTATTTGTGGGGTAGTTCTGTGTTTTTTAGTGTACATGTGGGGTAGTTCTGTGTTTTTAATGTATATTTGGGGTAGTTTTGTGTTTTTAGTGTATATTTAGGGTAGTTCTGTGTTTGTTGTGTATTTGTGGGGTAGTTCTGTGTTTTTTAGTGTATATTTGGAGTAGTTCTTGTTTTTTAGTGCATATGTGGAGTAGTTCTGTGTTTTTTAGTGTATTTGTGGGGTAGTTCTGTGTTTGTTGTGTATATGTGGGGTAGTTCTGTGTTTTTTAGTGTATATTTGGGGTAGTTCTATGTTTTTTAGTGTATATGTGGGGTAGTTCTGTGTTTGCTGTGTATATTTGGGGTACTTAATAATTTATATATTTTGTGGATTACCTCTTCCCAGATAGCTGCCTTGTTGTTGTTGTTTTTACTCATTGAAACACATCACTAATGCAAGCAGCAAGCTTTCTTCATCAGAGGAATCTATATTCATAAGCTAGCAGAAGGGAACCCACAACCTTATAGTCTGAACACACAATTGTAGTCTCGCCTGTGTCCCAGGTAGTCAGTTCCATTTCAGTGCAGTCAGTTCGGGAAAAGAGATGGGCCACTCAACAAATGAAAAAATACTCATGATGTTTTATGAGGATTTTTCAATTAATAGACCGAATCCCTGGTCTGGTCCCAGGATTTCTGTCACTGTAATCTGTAACATTTGGCAATCATTGGTTATTTTTACCCTCCTTATCTCTAACTCCATTCATAACTGGAGGAAAGTCACAATGTCTCAGCTACACAAAGTCTTTTCACCGCTTCCTGCTTCCTGTTTCGCCGATTGTACCCAATGGGCAGCTACATGTCGTGCGCCTCAGTTAAAGACTCTATACAGCCACCAGATACTCAACTCCTGCGCTCCTGTCATCCTCTCCGCTCTTTAACTATAGACGCTTCTGGAAGACAACACGTATTACTGGTGGCACATTTAAGTACAGAAGCTCCATCGTCACGGTACCGTACTTGGTCGTGCCTGAGCAAATATATTGAGAAGATGTTTCAAACTGGCTTCTAAGAGAGCATTTGAATGATTAAAGAACAAGGATCTGAGTATCTGGCGTGCGTAAAGAATCTGTGTCTCAGTGCAGTGCACACAGCTGCTGGCTTTGGTCCAGTGGTGGTGCAGCACCATGGAGACCTTGCATCCAGGAGTGTTGCCGTGGGTTACGTCACAAAACGACAAATAATGAGGGCCCACAGGGAGGGCCGCAGACCCGAAGGTGGGGGTGGGTGGGGGGGGGAGGATTTATAAATGGTCTGATTGACAGTCTTTACTGCACTGTACCTCAATGTACAATGAAGAGAAAAAAGTGCTGTTTATATGTATCAAATGTACTGCACCACAGTACAAAAGAGTTCATGTGCTGATTATGTGTGTCGAACGTGCTGTACTGCGATGGTAAAGACAGTTATTTTTTTATGTGTGTCAAAGCTGAGAGTATTAAATCATTTATTTTTTCCACTTTGAGAATCTCATTTGCTACAGCCTTCCACCCTCTTGACCCAAACCTACATTAATTAGTCCCAGACGTGGGAAGCATGTTGGCGGATTTAGACCCTGTTTGGAATAGGAAAACGCACAGACCAGCACAAGACACGGGACCCTGAGAAACTCCTGATGCGGCCCCACGCACGGAGAGAGTGCGCACACATCCCCACGTGCGTTGCGTCGCACGTGCACGCCGCCAAGACGGCCACAAACGTGCGCACCCTCATGCACGTAACCCGCTGTGGAGCCGCAACCATGGCTACGCTATGCTAATGTGAGGGCTGACCGACTGACACACAAATATAGCCCATGCTGACACATGGACTAACTCCCTGACATACAAACATGCAGCGCTACGCTATGCTAACACGTGGGCTGACTGACTGACACACAAACGTGCAGCGCTACGCTACGCTAAAGCACGGGCTGACTGACTGACACACAAACATGCAGCGCTACGCTATGCTAACACGTGGGCTGACTGACTGACACACAAACGTGCAGCGCTACGCTACGCTAAAGCACGGGCTGACTGACTGACACACAAACGTGCAGCGCTACACTACGCTAATGTGCTGGCTGACTGACTGACACACAAACGTGCAGCGCTACGCTACGCTAAAGCGCTGGCTGACTGACTGACACACAAACGTGCAGCGCTACGCTACGCTAATGCGCTGGCTGACTGACTGACACACAAACGTGCAGCGTTACGCTACGCTAACTCGCGCACTGACACACATTCTGCACGTGCTCCATGGGCGCTGTCACGAGACTAGCGCGTGTGCACATGGCAGGGTGAGAACATAGCCGCGGCTCAGCTCTTCACACACGCTAATGCTAACAACCCCGCTCATCCTCTCCCTCTCTCCCTCTCTCCCTCTCTCCCGGCCAGAACGCCTGAATGTCATCCGACAGGGCTGGATGAAATGGGGAGTCAGTAAACAGACCACCCCTGTCCTTTTGACGTGGCAATCATCTCTCTCTCTCTCTCTCTCTCCTTTCCTTCCCTCGTTCCCTCCATCTGGGCTATGGTACTCACCGCATTCCTGCATTCAGGTCTGCAGTCTACAGGCACTTCTCTCTTTCCTTCTCTCGCTCACTTTTCGTCCTCTACCTCCTCCTCCCTCTTCCTGCACACCTCCCCCCCCTTGCCCAAAGTGGAACTGTCAGTGTAGCAGTGTTCACACCACCCCCCCCCCCCCCACCCCACCCCAGTGCAGAGAGAGGCTCGTAAATCGAGTGAGAGAGAAGAGAGCGCACGTAGACAACGCTCATGGGGAGGACAGGAGGAGGTAGCTAACAGCCCCTGAAAATCAGTCATTTTGAAGGGGAGGGAGACAGCGGGGCCAGGGGCGAACGGCGGTGGCACGCACACGGACGCTAGCGTGTTCACATACATGAGCACGCACGCATCACCGCACCGAAGAAACACGCGCGCTCACGCGTTCCCACCTCTCTCCCTCCCTCCCTCTCTCTTCCTCTCGCTCCCTCCATTCACAAATTCACTGGTGACATCAACAATGTGTCAAGGTTACTATGGCGACGCGTCCCAGCCAATGCGAGGGCCGTGCTGCCGACATGTGCGAAGAGGGGGAGAAAAGCGATTGTGAAGTAGGGAGGGAGGGATGGAGAGAAGCAGAGAGAGAGAGAGAGAGAGAGAGAGAGAGACAGAGAGGTGGAGATATGAAATAAGGAAAATAAATCATCTGGAATCTTCAGGGACATTAAGGTTGATATAATTACCTTTCACCAAAGGATCGCAATGCTCTTTTAAAAATCTGTTTCACATCAAATGGGCCATGAGCTGGTAGGCTTACAACATTGTGCCTGTCATTTCTGCCATGGAGAAGAAGCACGTTTATTCAACGTCCTTCTCCGTCACCAATTAAAGCCCCCCCCCCACACAAAACCCCCCCTTTCACAGTGCTGTTTTCCTTA
Source organism: Anguilla rostrata (assembly GCF_018555375.3). NCBI lineage: Eukaryota > Metazoa > Chordata > Actinopteri > Anguilliformes > Anguillidae > Anguilla > Anguilla rostrata. The sequence goes on along the minus strand of NC_057946.1, from coordinate 31,147,905 downwards.
CCCTGACAAGACTCCAAGAACTTCACCGTGCTCGTTGTTTTTCTCCCCCACAGAAAACGAGCTCGTCCACGATTGGCCCGGATGCATCACGAGGGTACACCTCGACCAATGTGATGAGAGTACAGTTTTTTTTATGGGTGAGGAAAGCAACATGCTGGCCTGAGTGTGTGAGAGAGAGAGAAAGAGAGAGAGGGGGGGAGAGGGAGAGAGAGAGAGGAGAGAGAGTAAGAGACAGAGAGAGAGAGGAGGAAGAGTAAGAGAGAGAGAAGAGAGAGAGAGAGAGAGAGAGACGTGCGTGACGGCACACCGTGCTGCGCTCACAACCGCGGCTGAAGACCACACAAAGACCAGACAGGAGCCAGGCACAGAGAGAGGAGGTATATTTCACAATCACCTGATTGGCCGAGGGAAATACCAGAGCTTAACAGTCTGAGTCTACGACCCCACACAAGTTCAAGCAGGACGACGCTGCCGACCCGAAAGCAGCACAGGGACACACGAAACACACGGACGAGCAAAACTCTGCACACAAACGGGATTACAGTCTCTCTGTACAAAGCACATACAAAACAAGGGAACACTTAGGAACATTTAAAAACCTAATTCACTAAAAACACTCTTCAGTCGTAGAAACGCGCCGTTTCAAATGGTGCAGTGCAGACAGGGGGAAAAAAATAAGTCACAATACAAAAGTGAAACAAAAATAAAACAAAATGCCCTCCCGGGGATGTCGACCACCTCAGCTGCGTGGTCTGCGCATACCTGCGCAGATCCTGCCCCCGCCCCCGCCCGGCTTCAGTCACAGCACATTACAGCACAGCTGCGCTGGTCCCTGCAGCCCCTGTACACTGTGTGGCCCAGCACAGCAGCACCCTGCCCTGAGGTGATCTCCCAGCTCAGCCCAGGGCAGCCCGTACTGCTGCCCTCTGCTGGTCAGAGTGCGCCACTACACCGGCATCTACTCAGGAGTGTCACGCGCCATGCTCAGTGCACAAGGACCATCTTAAAAATCAGACAGCTGTCCTGAAGGCCTGGGTCACACACATGAAGCAGGCCAACTGTTTACAGAAACCAGTAAAATTCTTCACATTAAAAAAAAAAAGGCTACTGACACAGAGAAATAGAAACATATATTTTTCACCCACAGTCAGAAATGATTATTTTGCATGATTGTACAAAATGTGTGTTTTGGTCAGTAACATTTCCCTGAAAATTCTGGCAGATCAGTGAGCGTTTTAAAATTTAAAAAGGCATCTGAGCAGTTAAAATAATTCGAACATTTTCTGACCAATGTTTGCTCTGCGGCAAGAAGACTGCAGAACTCACCACATTTGTTCAGGTACGGCCCAAGGTACACCTTAAACAAAAAACAGTTAAACTTCAGAACCAAGGGTTTCACGTTTACATAACCTGCACTACCGCTGAAATACAACGGTCCCAAACCCTGGTAGAAAAGAGGTCTGCTTGTTTTTATTTTCACCTTAAAATCAGAAGCCAATTAAAACCTAAGAAATCAGGATGAGTTGATTTAATAGTGTAATCGACTACATTAAGTGATAATTAATCAATGACACAATTACAATTACATAATCAATTACACAACTAAATTACCTCAATTTAACAGTAACGGTGAAAACCAGCAGACCCTGTGGCTCTCCTGGACCAGGGTTGTGAAACCATTTTTTTTTAATTCACCTTCATTGTACTGCATGAGCCTCATTGCTTAAAAAACTATATTTAAAAGGACAGCATCATAAGAATCTAGAGTTCAAAATGCACAATCTACTGGTCCACGAAGACTTGTATTGTGAGCTCCAAAAAAAAATTAGTCAGGCAAAGACCTTAGTGGAAGAACCATATTTTGAATATGTTCTGATGAATAATTAAAAAGGCCAAAAAGAGATACACTGTCTAGATTGTACACATAGAATTGAGGACAGTTATGCTAAAATTGATACAATTTGACATGTACACACTGTATACTTAAATATATATTACTTATGTTTTGGATATTGTGATATTTTATCATATTCAAATGTATATGACCTCCAATGGACGAAAAGTGCAATTTTATGAATCAGAAACCCAAAAGGATAAACCAACGCCAGAGTGCCAGACTCCAGTCTGTGGAGGGCCACAGTGGTCGCTGGTTTGTGGTGCATTTTTAGACACTTGAAGTGCTTAATTCAACTCACAGACTGGATAGGCTCAAGCAACTTGTTTCCATGGCTGCAGCTAGACAGGAAGCCACAGAACCCTGCAGACGACGGGGTTCTAAAGAGCTGGAGTTCTACAGCTCTACGTTAACAAGATAGTTACCATGGTATCAGGTTTCCTTGTTGGGTGGAGGTTATAACATTAAGATTAAGGTTATACACATTGCGCCTCCAGGGGGCACAGTTTAAGGTTATACACATCATGCTTCGCATTTTGCACATACTTCACAATAACGTTCATCCTTACATGCAGTTAGTGGCTTGTCATCTCACTCCATATAATGTTTAAATGGACGGTACCCGTCGAATGACATAATTTTACTAACATCGATACACAATACATAGGCAGAAACTCAGGACGGGCAACAGAGTTTAAAATTATAGTGATGGAACGTTGCGAAGCCACTGCCCTGCCCCACTGTGGGCCAGCCAGGCACTGCTGTTTTTCACTGCGCAGTCTGCCTGTCCAGCTGCGCAGTCTGTCCGCCGAGCTGCGCAGTCTGTCCATCGAGCTACACAACCAGTATACCGAGCTGAGCAGTCTGTCTGCCGAGCTGCGTAGTCCATCAGTCCAGCTGCGCAGACAATATGCCCAGCTGCGCAGGCGCCACACAACATATGCAGCTGGTGGCAGGAAGACTGCAGGCTCCCGGCTGGCCAGAGGAGGCGCTGTTGTGCAGCAGCTGAAGGGAAGTGCCCACTGCGGCCGACCCCCAGTGTTCCAGTGCTGGCACAGCCAGTGGATCTGCAGTGATTACGCCCACACTCCAGGGGGCGCAGTTCTCAGGCTAATACCAACAGTGTAGAGAGATCATGCACAAGCTTAAGAAACATTGAAGAACAAGAACAAAGGTGGAGCATGGTGCCAGTGTGTGTGTGTGTGAGAGAGAGAGATAGAGATCAGAGATAGAATGAGAAAGTGGGTGGGTGAGGGAGAGAGAGAGAGAGAAAGAAGAGAGAAGGCACTTTCTTCACAATGAGAGAGGAAGAAAGGATGAGAAGAAGAGGAGAGGTGGTTTTCTGGGCGTGTTAATTTGGGATGAGGACAGGTGGGCAGATATGACTGTGCGTTGACCTGGGGCCGCATCCATAAAGCAGCAAGCGCTGATGTGGGATCAGTTTTCCTCTGGCCATGTCCAGAGCTCATCCATTCTGAGCTGAAAGGCACAACTGATTACAGATCAGCGACTTTCAGTCAGGCACTCTTCATGAGTGGCCCTGGTGTGTAACAGCACTAGGGAGTGATGTCACTGGCAGGGTGATGTCACAGTCAGACTGGAGCCCACAGTGGGGTCATGTGCACAGTGGCTATGAAGGACACAGTAGTTGGTCAATGTGCACCTCTCCACCAAACAACTGATCCCAGATCAGTATCAGCCCCTATCGCAAACGGTGTTTGGGACACAGTTAACTCTACAGGCTGAACTGACCCAGGATCAGTATCCGTCTTTTAACAACGGTGCTTGGGATTTAGTTATGGTTTGGATGAACCGACTCTGGACCAGGCACTGGGGACAAAAATGGCCTGTGAGCAACAGCTTAATCTTAAAGGGTGGACCCTCTCTGAACCCCCCTCTCCTTCAGGACCCAACCAACAGTGTGAAGTTACAGAGAACGTGCCCTCAAAGGGAAGCGTGTGATTGCAGCGGTTAAGACCTGCTGGACTCTGGGGCCGGACCCCAGGGGTTTGGATCCAACATTTTCACCCAACAGCAAGCTCAGTTCACCCAACACATAGCTGTATAACACAGGCTACAAACCTGTGGGATATAAAATAGCACGCACAGCGATTCGCCACATACAGGAACCCTTTCAGGGGTTCGGTCGTGCGTTTCAGTCAGCATGGTCCCAGAAACGGGGGACCCGGGGTTTGCGGTTGAGGGGTGTGGCTTGGGAAAAAGGCACCCTAGTACCAGGGCAGAAGGGTGGGGGGTGGCGGGTGGGGGGTGAGGGGTTTGGTCGTCTGATCTCTCCTCAAACGGTTTCACTCAGGAAACACCTCCCCCAACTCCTCGCCCGGCTCCCTGGCGGGCGGCGGCTCCGAATCGCTGTCCCCCGACCCGATGGGCACGTAGTCGCCGCCCGGCGTCGGCTGGGACGTCCCGCTCAGGCTGAGGCCCGCGGCCACGCCGGAGAAGAGCAGGGCCAGGACCGCGATGTAGAAGCTCTCCCCGGGGTAGGGCTGTAGCCCCGCCCCCCCAGGCCCAGACACACCCCCATCCCAGAACCGACCAATCAGGCCCTTCCTCAGGTTGTGGACTATCACACAGAAGCAGGCGCCGCACACGCCGATGGTTCCCAAGCACAACACCGCTGTGTGGGAAGAGAACATGCCGTGTGTCAAAGCTAGTGCTAAGCGCTAACTCCAGTTCAATCTCAGTGTGTTAGCGTTAGTGCTAGGTGCTAACCTCAGTTCAATCTAAGTGTGTTAGCGTTAGTGCTAAGCGCTAACCCCAGTTAAATCTCAGTGTGTTAACATTAGTGCTAAGCGCTAACCTCAGTTCAATCTCAGTGTGATAGTGTTAGTGTGAGTGCTAAGCGCTAACCTCAGTTCAATCTGTTTGATAATGTTAGTGCTAAACGCTAACTTCAGTTCAATCTGTGTGATATTGTTAGCGCTAAGCGCTAACCTCAGTTCAATCTGTGTAATAGTGTTAGTGCTAAGCGCTAACCCCAGTTCAATCTCAGTGTGTTAGCGTTAGTGCTAAACCCTAACCCCAGGGCGGGGGCAGAGAGTTGTTTGGGCAGGGCACCTGCAGAGACGTGCAGCGCGGCGACGAGGCGGGGGTGGGTCCTGCTGCCACCCAGGAAGTCAAACAGGAAGGAAGAGCTGGAGAGCAGGATGCCGCTGTAGCACACGCCGGCCAGCGCGTACAGGAGCGACATGCCCCACCCGTTCACTCCACCAAGGGGCGCTGTAACAGATATTAACAGATAACACGCACACACACATGCACAAGGACGCAAACAGACACGCGCACACGTGAGCATGCACACGCACACACACACACATACACATACACATGCATGCACACACACACAGATGCACGCACGCACGCATATATACACACACACGCACACACACACAAACCCACATTTACATTACGTGGCTATTTATATATGCAGTAGACTTATCCAGAGTCTGCTAATTCAACTAACACAGCTTAGTCTTCAACATGCAATTAATTTATACCGCTGGAGATGTTACAATGCTTCAGGTTAGATACCCTTGCCTTTAAAAGACACAAGACCAGAGCCTGGTCTGGTAATTGAACCTGCAACCTCTTTGTTATAAGCCCGCCTCCCTACCCGTATTACACTGGTGCCCCACACATTAGGCACAGTAATCTGAATGGGACACATGCCACATGGAGATACTGAATGAGTCACTCTGGTACCGTGCTGCATCCACAACAATGGGGGCGGAGTGTGGCACAGTGGGTAAGGAGCTGGGCTTGTAACCGAAAGGTCGCAGGTTCGATTCCCGGGTAGGTAGGACACTGCCGTTGTACCCTTGAGCAAGGTACTTAACCGTAATTGCTTCAGTATATATCCAGCTGTATAAATGGATACAATGTAAAAATGCTATGTAAAAGTTGTGTAAGTCGCTCTGGATAAGAGCGTCTGCTAAATGCCTGTAATGTAATAATGTAATGAAATAAACAATGGTGCCGCATATTACATTACATTACAGGCATTTAGCAGACGCTCTTATCCAGAGCGACTTACACAACTTTTACATAGCATTTTTACATTGTATCCATTTATACAGCTGGATATATACTGAAGCAATTACGGTTAAGTACCTTGCTCAAGGGTACAACGGCAGTGTCCTTACCCGGGAATCGAACCTGCGACCTTTCGGTTACAAGTCTAGTTCCTTACCCACTGTGCTACACTCCGTCCTATACGCATATCTGTTTATGTGTAATTATATCAGATGGCAATATGTGTGTGTGCGTATGTTTAGGCATTCATACGAGGGTATGGAAACGTGCACATGTATATGTATGAGAGAGATGTAGCACTATTCTCCTAGCCTGTTTACATGCACTAGTAAACAGCACCACATGACTCTGTGCTACATGCTAAAATGTAAATTTAACACATTTAAATAACATGGTGTGCACACACAAGGTTCTGTGTCAGCGCGTTTCTGTGCAGCACTTGTACCTGTGTCAGTGAGATCCTGTGCAGCACATCTACCTGTGTCAGTGAGATTCTGTGCAGCACATTTACCTGTGTCAGTGAGATTCTGTGCAGCACATTTACCTGTGTCAGTGAGATTCTGTGCAGCATGCAGGGTGAAGGCCACTCCGTAGATAAGCTGTCTGCTGTTGGGATCGCTGCTGTTGCTGATTTGGATCCAGTTTGGGTCGGCCACGGAGGTGCAGAGGGACACCAGGGTGAAGCACTGGCAGACGGCCGCAGGGGACAGGCTGAGGGCCATGGCTGTGGGGCGAGAGGGTGGGGCCAGGGCCATCTCAGAGCTCACTGCGGAATTACTATACATGCAGTCAGACTCAGAGATTCCCAAAATATTCCACAATACTGTGGAATTATTAAACATGCAGTCAGTTCAGAGATTTCCACAATATCCCACAATAATGTGGAGTTACTAAACATGCAGTCTGTCTCAGAGATTCCCACAATATTCCACAATACTGTGTAAACAAGCGATCAGCCTCAAGCCCTAACTGCGGTAGAGAGAGATGGATTCTGTGAACATGATCAACGCTACCAAACACATTTTCTTTGTGTCTGTAAATCTGTACCAAAGTTTGTGATTTTGTAGGTGTGCATGTGTATACTTCTAATATAATGCAACAGTCCAAGGTCCTGTATTAGTAAATTCCTCATTAGCAGGTGTGTGTGTGTGTGTGTATAAACATGAGGCAGAAGGAACCCAAGGCTTACTCTCACTGTAACTGACCTGGAATGAGAGGCGCGTACAACAGTGTGAAATCGCGTCCCTCAAAAAAATGCTGCTGTCGACGAAGTAGTACTGATGCGCGTCTGTGTGTCTATTCTCTAAGAGCATCCAAACTAGAGAAAAACAAGCGCACTTAAACGTCTATCCGAAACCACACCCACGAAACCTAGCCCATGCTGTAGAACTGATTCACCAAAATATCCACAGCTCGAAATCTCGAAACACCATGATCGATAATGATCTGACTTTAAAAAAATAAAAATTACGGCGAAACTTTATATAGTGCAAAATATCTGATCTGATTACGAATCAACACTGAACAACTTCATCACCTACAAACCACGTCAAACACGGAAATGCAGCATGACAGTTTCCATCGTTGTTTAACCCACAGATACAGTTCTGTAGTTCAACCTCATCTCCCTTTGTGATGAATACTCCCCATGACTACGGTACGCACGTCTTCACGAGCTTTCAAATCGTCCTGATGGCTAACCAGTGTAAAACATGTCGCTATCTGTTTTACTTAAATAACAGAGTTCTGTTTGTGTTCCTTACCCGACTGAGTACGCGGCAGTCCTACAGTTCCATATTAACTGCAGACCAGAACCGCAAGGCTGCGACCTGATCGCAGTCCCATTCGGAGACAGACAGGGACATTTATTCCTCTTCACAGCTCCAGATCACAGACATGTATGCGCTCTATGCTCCAGAGAGGAGTCGGAGATTAGTCGAAGCCGCAGCTCAGCTGTCTCAGGGACTTCCGGGAAAACCGGAAATGACACGCACGGGACAGACGGTCTGTGATCGCTTAAAGCTAAATCTCGTGATTAAACAGTTCGAGAAAGAGGGTCTGTTCCAGAAAGCGGGTTCAAAAAATCTTAAACTTAAACTTGAAACCTGACTTGAGTGAGCCAGATGGCGCATATTCTGATTTTTCTGTTCTACAACAACGGATTTCAATTCAAGTAATCAAGATCGATCAAGCTGGGATAGGTTAAGCCCAAACGGCTTCAAAACGCTTTTCTCCCATAGAAAGTCAATGGATGACGTCACAGTCACTTTGTCCATATTTTTTCTACTGTCTATGGCGCGTTCAGGGTGAATTTAAAAATCAATCTCAAATCAGACACTGACAAAAAAAAAAGGATTCAACATGGATAATGAGAGCGAGAAACAACGCGCTGCATTTTTCACACCGATTGAACAAGAGACAATCATAGCAGCATACAACGACTACGTTCATATATTCCATAAAAAAAGCAATACATCAGCTGCAGCAAAGGAACGGGAGCTTGCGTGGAAAACAATAGCGGATAGAGTTAATGCGTAAGTTTCTACAATTGCACTGCCTCTCTCGTGTTTGCTGAATAAAGTAAAGTATTTAGGTTGTTTCTTATATTTTATACTTATTTGCTTAAGTTTGTTTTTACTCTATACTTATTATTTAAAAGTTTAATAAGTTGGATGTGAGTAGTCTATGGGTTGCCTTGAATGTTACTGTGATGCCAATACGCCTATACAACTCACTTAACGTTCGTGTGGGTGTGTGTGTGCACGCACGCAGATGTAACCCTGGAGGCAGTAGAAGAACGTGGCAGCAAGTGAAAGTCAAGTACAAAAACATAATTCAAACAGGTATGCTGATATGTTATTTGGCGCTATGACCAATTTTTTTTTGTTTTTAATTTTGAAACGTAGCCCCTAGACCTGTATAGTGTTTCAGCGTTATTTCATTCTGTAGCCAATAGGAAGAAGGCTGAGGCCCGTAAGACGGGAGGGGTGCCCCCTCCACCACCGTTCTCTCCCGGTGAAGAGCAGGGTCCCTCGCAGAACAGCGGAAGCGGGCCAGTCACGGATGGCATTCCAGGGGCTAGTTCATCTGAGCCAGCTACGCCCCAGGACACAAGCGCCTATATAAAGGGTATGTAAGTCTATCATGCTTAAATGTATGCCTGTTATAAATATTATGTCATGATATTGTCCATGCTGAAATATTTGCCTAATTGTTTTCATCTTCCTGCAGTGAATGATGGAGACTTCCAGTCGGTTGACCATTGTACAAAAATAGCAAGTAGCCACATCCTTCATACATTTCACTTAGCATAGCCAATGGGTTTAAAGTATAACATTTGAAACGTTTTTGTTACAGGATGAAGATGAGGAGATTCTCACAAGGGTATTCACTGACGGGCCTACGGAGGTAATGCCTTTTTAATGCTGAGTTGGGTAATTGTAATACTGTGGCCTTACAGTGAAATCACGCGTGTTGTCCTGGTTTATCTAGCAAAGCATGGCTCCTGCTCCTGCACGTTCTCCTCCAGCACGTTCTCCCCCAGCTGTGGAGCCCTCCACCTCCAGACAACATCTTAGCACAGTAAGAGCGGCTTACGTTTGTCACCCATGTGTCAAGCATTACATTACATTACGTGCATTTAGCAGATGCTCTTATCCAGAGCAACTTACACAACTTTTGCATTTACACATCTGGATATAAACTGAAGCAATACAGGTAACTAGCTCAAGGGTACAATGGCAGAGTCATACCTGGGGAATCGAACCTGTGACCTTTAGGTTACAAGGCCAACTCCTTACCCATTATACTACACTTTCATTCAAACAGTATGATGAATGAAAAGAGCACTTCGGCCTCTTAGACTTCACAGAAAATGTCTTTCTCTGCTCCTCCTAGAAGCCTGTGGAGGAGTTGTACAAAGTCCATTTAGAGAGAAAAATTGAGAAGTCTGACCTGGAGATCACTCACTTGAAGCTACAAATTAGGAAAACGGAGCTTGAGACAGCGATATTAGAGCACCAGTTGAAGGTGAGCACATGACACGTCGGTCGTATTTATCCATGGTTGAATGATGCAGAAATGACATACTTTTGTCATTTTATTTGCAGGAAATACAGAGGAAATAAATGGGGGAGGCGAACCACCATTTTGGATTTATTTTTATTTTTTTAACATTGTGCTGGAGAGGCAGGGCACTGCGGCCAACGTTGTGGAGCTGTCAGTTTTAAGTGATGATTTGCACCAGATTCAAACCCCCCGTTGAACGTGCTTTTCACTGGCTCACAAGGAAACTGAGGCCTGAAACCCCCAGCAAAGACACAGCCATGGAAAGGGCCCAGAGCGGCTCGGAGCATCATGGACCTGCTGACGTCCACGGGCCGCAGCCTCGATGCAGCCATCAGGTGTAAGGGGCGTGCAACCAAATATCCACCCCGCAAGTGGTTAAATTGATCAAAACTTACTTTGATGCAAACATGAAATAGTTGGAGACTCGACTCATTGAATGGCATTGTTGTAACATAGTTCAGTGTAGGTTAAACAAATCATGAAGTAAATTTGTATAACTGTATATACTGTAATAACTGTATATCAAGAGGAAAAATTGTAATTACCCTGGGTGAGCATTTGTAAAAAAAACTAAAAACAAGTTTAGGCTATATTACATATTTTCTAGAGAGAAAATATAGTATTTTATTCTTCAGTTTTAGAAAATAAATTATTTAGGAAATTCTACTCAGTGAAGGATTGATTTCTGCATAGCAATGTGAAGGTAACACTTCTTAATTATCTAGAAGTGAAAGGTTCATGAACTTTCATGATGACGGGGCTGTGTTAGATATTGAGAACTGCGTAAACAAGAAAAATGTTAACTTTAGGCCGCAAATGGACTTAGGATGCATTGTGTCACTCACTTACAACGAAGCCACAAAAGAATCAGTACTGGAGAGATATTGGACATTCTACTGTGCAAAGAATGTGAGTGACATTGTTGGCTCAGTTTAGAAAATAAATTATAATGCACCAGTTCCAGCAATTATCTGCAAGACTGTGAATGGCAAGCCACTCTTTTCCAGGTGAAGGTGCCTGACGGTTGCTTGAGGGAAGGGTACGCTGTTGACATAAGTATGGAGTCGGCAAGGGTTCAAGACTTTGGACTGGGACCGCCGGCTCCAGAGGCAGTGTTGGATTTGCTTTCATGCAACTGCAGTAAAAAAAAAAAAATTGTTTTTTAACTTTTTAAAATGTGTCTGCTTGGCAAATGGACTTATGTGTGCCATTGTGTACGGACTCAAGCCCTATGACACACAGCCACAAGACATGATGATAGTACTGATGAAGATGATTATTGGACTCTACTGCAAACAGGAGTAAATTATGTTTTTGTTTTATAAACAAAAAATATGAAATATAAAAGGAATAGAACAACCTCATACTTATTCAACTGTGGTTTATTTTGCTGTCTTCAAATATAATCCTGAATTGTAATTAACAATATAATGCGTGCATAAAGGATTATTAATAGGCCCATCCGGTATGAACAATTTCAAGTAAGTAAATCACTATTGCTGCTCAACTGCTATGTATTTGTGCAATTTCTCATTAATTAGAATCCACACCTATACATTCCAATGCAGGCCTCTGAGCATTCCATCAAAGTTCTGAAGCCTCAAGTAACAACTGTTCTTATGAAAAGGGATATTTTTGCTGATAGACAAATCATGTGTAAATTTATCATTTATTTTGCATTCTTTCAACATATGCTACTACGGGTGGCAGCAAACAAAACTACACGGTTACGAAGCCTTTAATAGAGGTGTTGCGAAATTGCCTTATTACAACATGAGGTGAAAGGTCAAATTCAGTAGATCTCAGGGTACTGGATATAACAGTTGGATAATTGAGATTGTGAGTTTCTCAAACTTGTGAGTTGATCATATTATGCACTGTTTAACTGTTTTTATGTGTTTTAATTGGAGAAAAAAACATGAAAAACATAATGGAGGGATGAAAAACGAGTGCAAGCACATAGAAAGATACCATTGACGCAATGCCATCAAACATTTTCTAATACAAGGGAGTAAAAGTTTATATGGCACCATTCTAGAACAAAGATCACTGAGCGCTTCACAAGAAAATAAAAAACATACATAAAAACAGATGACAGGCAAAAATTAAATGAAGGCCACTTCGTACAAATGCGTCTTCAGGTGCTTTTTAAAGGTGTCAACAGTGCCCACAGATCTTGCGTCTAAAGGGAGGTACTTATCGTCCAGAGTTTTGGGGCAATTTTTTCAAAAGCACATTTTGAATTCAGTCCTAAATTTTAGTGGGAGCCATTGTAATACGGATATAGATATGGGACCATGCGTTGGACCCGACAAGAAGCCTAGCAACACCATTCTGGACCATTTTTTAGACAATCCAGAGAAGATTTGCAGAGGCACGTAAAAAGTGAACTGTAGTAGTCCAGATACGATTAAATTAATTTTTGACTAATCAATTCCATTTCAGGTTTAGACAGAACTGGCCTTAGTTTAGCTAGCTACATAGACCTTCCAAAAGATAAGAAAAATAAAAATCACTGAGACACCGTCCCTCCAAGTGGGCATTGCCACTCCCCCTGGCTGATACTGTCCCTTATACGCTTGCCCTCTGGGTCATCTTGAATGCGGTGGATGGGATCATCGTCCTCGGCTGCTGGTGCCTCTATCGTGGGCAACCTCTCTCCCCTCATAATTGCCAGGTTGTGTAGCACAGCACACGCCACGATTATGTCACACGCCCGCTCCGGCGACACCCTGAGCCCGCGCAGGCACTGGAACCGCGCCTTGAGGATCGCGATCGTCGTCCCGACGCCAGCTCGCGTCCTGCGGTGGGCCTCGTTGAAGCGGGCTTGTTGTGATCCAGCCTCATGTGCCGGGTAGGGCGTCATCAGAAAGCGCAGGCAGGGGTAGCCTCTGTCCCCAAGGAGGACGCCGTCAAACTCTCCTACTCCATCACACGGGACATAAAAGGTTTAAACTTTAAAATTAAGTTACATAACTAAAACTAGGATTTTTAAAATATAGGCCTACATAAAAGGTGACATACCTCGTTCACACATGTGAAACAAGGTGGACTCCTGGAAAATCCTTGACTTGTCGACAGAGCCCGGCCATTTGGCTTCCACATTGCTGATGAGGTGGCTGGCATCGCAAATGATCTAGATGCAGTGAAGTAAAAAAAAAAAAAGTAACGAGTTGCATGATAAACCGAAAGAGATTTGGTGCAAAGGTGTAAAATGATGGCTAATGATATTCTGCCATTACCTGCACATTTATGCTGTGGAAAGATTTCTTGTTGAGATAGTGTCCTTCATTAACAGACGGAGCTTTAATGGGAATCTGAGTGGTATCGATACTCCCAATTACACGCGGAAATCCTGAAATAAAGGGTATCGATCAATTTATGTACAATACTGTTTTAATTGCCGTAGCATAGCCTATATAAATAAAGGGATTAACAAACTACAAACCTGCGATTTTGTAGAATTCCTCTTTGATGTTTCTTACGGTTTTGTGTCCAGGAAACACAACGAAAACGTGCAGAAATCGCTTCAAAGCGAGAGAGACTCTTCGAATGCACCGACACACAGTTGCCTTGCTGATATGCTCCGCATCTCCAATACTATATAAAAAGCTCCCGTTGGCATAAAAACGCAGGGCAATGCATAGGGTTTCGAGCGATGTGAGCGCAAAGCCACGATGAGTAACACTGGAGATGTAAGGCTTTAGAAGATTATTGATATAAACGATCGATTGCTTAGAAAAACGATAACGTTCATGAAGACACGCTTCTTGAGCGAAAATATCGTTTCGCGGTCGAATTACTCTTTCGCGCTGTAAAGCCTGGCGAATGATTCGCGCACCAATGTCTACAGGGTTTTCCAAGAAGGGACATGCCATGATCTCACCAGCGAAGTGTTCGCCAAACGCTACTAGGCAGTTTCGGGTTTAGTTGAGTAAATATATCAGGGCCCTGTTTCACGTAGGCTACATTGCTTAAACAATCCAGCATAATTTGATGCGTATTGTATTAAATTATCTCGTCAATTAAATTCCAGTATACTGTTTCACGAACGTGAATTACAATTTGATTGCAAATTATTATTTGTACAAATTATTCCAGCATTGAATCGTTTTCAGACAACTGCGCGCACGCGCTCTGAGTTATAAGGGTAGATTAATCGCACGCCGAAAACAGGATCACACTCTTCAAATAGACTCTCAGCGAGGTGAAGCTGCTCGTTGTATGTTCAAGTAAAACATCGAATATGACAAAAAATATATATATTTCGAAGTCTCGTAATGTAACCTTTGCTGTTAAATAATAATAATAATTTGTTATGGGGTTGTAAATCACTATGGAAAAACTGGAGAGGCATATGTTTTCACCTCTATAGCGCACTAATTATACGAAGAAATGAAAGCAATCCAAACCAGCAAATCAAATCTTTTCAGTGTGGTCAAAATGGCCTAGGAAGACTGTCCAGCAATTGCAGACAAATTAAATCCGTAAGATAATATGCCATCTCACTAAGCACACATCATCTCAAGCTACCTCCATGCAAATGACAGTGACTTCAGTTCACTCCAATGGCCTGCCGGTCCCCAGATCTCAATCCAATAAAGCACCTTTGGGATGAGATGGAAATGGGAGGTTCACGGCATGAATGTGTTGCTGTAAAATCTGCAGTAACTGTGCGATGCTGTCACCATGGGCCAAAATCCCTGAGGAATATTTCCAGCGCCTTGCTGAACCCATGCCGCAAAGAATTCAGGCTGCTCTGGAGGCAAAAGGGGCTCCTAGCTGGTGCTAGACAGGTGTACCTAATAAAGTGCCCCAATTAGGTTTATTTCCAGTTTTGTCAATAGCATACTAAAATGTGCCTGGATGAGGAAGTGGAGGTCAACACAGTGTCAGTATAATTTTTAGGGCTCACTTTGCTCCGAGTTGCCAATGAGCACTCTTAAATGGTGGAGGTAAGAAAGTCTTCACTACTAAATCAGTAGCGCTCATAAAATAATCTCCCAAGTGCCTTAAAGGTTCTTGTCAGTCCCCAAAAACGTTCCCTTTTAAATGCTGCTCTTAATGATGGCTCCTCCATCAAGAACCTTGTACAAATGTTGTGTTCATTTCATTCGTTGGTGCAAGTGTGCAATTACAACAGATGGCTTATGTTGGCATCTCTTATTTTTAAAGTGTGTGACAAAGAACAAGGTGACAAGGAAATTACTGCTGAAACAAATATATTTTTCGTTCAATCAAATTCACGAAGGAGATCAAAATGAATGATGGGGAACAGTCCTTTTGGCAGACGTCTTGGGTGTGTGTGTGTGTATATGTGCAGTGCGTGTTTATATGTGCGTTGTGTGTGTGTATGTGTGCTGCGTGTGTACGTGTGTTGCGTGCATGTATATGTGCGTTATGTGTGTGTATGTGTGTGTTGCGTGCATGTATATGTGCGTTATGTGTGTGTATGTGTGTGTGTGTAGGTCGCTCTGGATGACAGCATAGGTCACTCTGGATAAGAGTGTAGGTCGCTCTGGATAAGAGCGTAGGTCGCTCTGGACGACAGCGTCTCCTAAATGCCAGGATGTGATGTAATGGTAAAGGTAACACGCGTGAACATTTCAGGCTGAGTTGCGGATCTCAGGGGTCAGGTTTATGAGGGAGTTGCTAGCCTGGGCCAGCTCACTGATGGACACTCTTCCTCTCTGCCTGATGAAGTTCGCCACAGCGCTCAGCTCCTCTGGCGTGATGAAGATGAACTTCCCCCTGTCATCGATCACGCCTGGGGGGAGGTAGGAGAAGACTAGACTGATGTTTGGGAGGTAGTTGCCATGCAAAGACTTCAAGTTGTGCTGCGGAACCAAGAAGAGGAAAAACAACTTCCTTTGGTTTTTGCACTCTCTTACCTGTGAGCGAACCATCAGCCATTAGATCCTGCAATCTGGAGATGGCATCCTGCATGCAAAGGTCAGAGGTCAAATATATCAACATCCATTATCCCCCTCCCCACACTCTTAATATTAATTATTCCAATACCATTACAGATCATTTTAGAACTTATTTAGCAAAGTTCATAGGCAGGACACTGAGAAACATGGGATATGAGCTTTGTTTGAGGTCCCTTTTTTACACCATAGACTTCAGGGTCTTTATGGGAAATTAACAGCTAGAATCCAATTATTGCACATGTCATATAATCCAGTTATGATAATATATCAAAATGTTATTATTTTACAAATGTGGAAGACACCCACACATTATAGGGGGTGTCACTAACACAGAGGACTACTTCTGAAAAAAACATCATTTATATGTAAAAATATTATAGGTCATAGATGTAAATACACAATGAATAAGCTAAAGAAGACAACATGGCATTTTATTTTAAGTTATGAATACCATCAGACAAATAAAACGATTGTATTTACACTACTGAATTACATTTTTTTTTTAAACAGAGATCTTTTTCATATCACTCATTGGCCACTAGAGGTCACCAGATACACATAAGGCCATGCTACTGCTCCCAACCTCGGTCCTGGGGACCCCCTGTGTATGCTGGTTTCATTTCAACCACAGATGCAATCCCAGAATTTTAACAAGCTGTTCATTTTTCTTAGGTGCATTTCATGTCTAGAGGGATTATGTACCCACTTTGTGTCAGAAATACATGACATTACAGGACCAGGGGTTGGGAAACACTGGCACAGACCCAGTGTGGGCTGAGGTCCTGTTTCTGCGTCAATCACAGAGCTCCGCCTCCTCTTCCACTGACCTGTGTGCGCAATCCGAAGTGGGATGCCAGATCCTCCAGCAGAACCACCTTGGAGTCCTGTAAAGATGCACACACACAGGGCCTGAGCCTCTAGGTCGAATGGAAAACTCAGTAGTAAACACCAGTGGTAACCAACTCCGTCCCTGGAGATCTACCATCCTGTAGGTTTTCACTCATACCCTAACAAAAGGACACCTCAACAGCTAGAGATCTTTGCTGAGCTGCTAATTAGTATAGTCAGGTGTGCCACATTAGGGCTGAAATGAAAACCTACAGGATAGTCGATCTCCAGGGACAGGGTTGGTAATATCGACAAATGTGGTACACAAATGGCAAGACTGAGACAGTGTGTGGAAGAATGTGTGAGAAAGTGCGCATATGCCCTGAACCAGCAATACTGCATATATGCCAGGGACACTCTAATCTGTCCAGTAGTACTGCTTGTTTGCATTCTGGTAGTGACTTGTACCTGGTACACAAAACTGCTGGAATTGGCTCAAAATGAGAGGCTCACTCCATATAGAGAGAAAGAGAGAGAGAGAGAGAAAGAGAGAGACTCACCTTCACATACTGAATGAACTCCTGAAGGAGACTGTGAGACTGAAAAGTGAAAAACAGGTTGAGATCACCGTCATTTCACACACAGGCAGAAATGGACACAGGGAGGCGATTGGGGCCTTCAAAATAAGAGACTCACATGCATAAGCCACACAGGCAGGTAGACGCACACACACACTGATACACACACACACACACACACACACACAACCTCCTGCTCCGTCAGCTCCTCGGTGACTCCCTGCTCCTCGATGACGAAGGACTCCTTCAGCCGCAAGTACTCCTCCTCCTCCTTCTTCTCCTGCTCCTCCTTCACCCGTTGCTCCTCTTCCTCCTGTGTATGAGCGGCAGTTTAAGCGTGAGGCACCGGAGCTGAGGTCCCCATCCTAATGTCCGCAGCACTGCCTGCATTCTGTCACATCCCAGCTCTTAATTAGCCTTAATTAGCTAAATGCTTGTTTGAGCAGCTAAAATTACTTGACACTGGACAAAAATCATTGGTCCTGCTTTCGAAAAACATGGAGATGACCCAAGTTAACATAACAGGAGTTGTGAATCTCTGAATATTAGTAAAATATTATTTGATAAAGTGTAGTATTGTCACAGATCTCTTGCATCAGATGGACTGCATTTATATAGCGCTTTTATCCAAAGCACTTTACAATTGATGCCTCTCATTCACACATTCACACACTCACACACCAACGGTGAAAGGCTGCCATGCAAGGTACCAATCAGCTCATTGGGAGCAATTAGGGGTTAGGTGTCTTGCTCACAGACACTTCGACACGCCCAGGGTGGGGGATTGAACCGGCAACCCTCCAACTGCCAGACAACCGCTCTTACCTCCTGAGCTATGTTGCCCCTCACACACACACACACACACACACACACACACAAACACACATGTATATATATATATACACATATAATCATACATGGGTAGATAGAAAAAGTATAAGAACAAAAATCATCCAAGCTATTGGATGGGTGCTATAATGGCAGCGCTGTTTCTGCACTGCATCAGTGTGTCGAAACATGTGCTACATGTGTCTATGAGCGTACAGGTCTTAGTCTTAGCGCCTTCCCCCCGTAACCATGGTTACCTGTCTCTTTTCCTGGAGCCTCTCTTGCGCCTCCTCCTTTCTTCTCTCCTCCTCCCTCAGCTCCTGAGCTCTCTTCCTCTCCTCTCGCTCCTCCAGCTCCGCCTACAATGCAGCAGCCAATCACACGCCCCCATTCCATCAAACAGTGATTTCAAAGCACAGCGAACCGTCATTGCTTAGCTACCTGTGGTTCACAAAACAGTCCTTCCCAAAGTGTTTTTCTGTTTTCAATGGTGTAGACCATACATTAAAAAACATCACTCTGAACAATTTCATGTTTTTGCGTTGTCATTCGTCAGGTTTAAAAGTATTTGGAACAAAATTAGCTTTTAACATTGTGCTGCATTTTATACACATTTTTATTACAAATACTAATGGATAGGTAAATGGGTCAACTACAGGAAGTCTTTACAAAGAGTATATGAATTACTCCCTAAAGACATCATAAAAACCCTTACAGATGCAGCATAGTTACTTCAAATAGGGAACCAATGAAGTTAAACCTTAGTCCATCAGAGGTCATTAACCCATAACCCCAACCTCTCTCTGGGCAACAACCCCTAACCCCACCTTTCTATGGGTTTTAATCCATAACTCGACCTCTCTCTGGACTCTAACCCCACCTGTCTCAGGGCTGTAACCACACCTCTCTCTGGGCTCTAACTCCACCTCACTCTGGACTCTAACCACACCTCTCTCTGGGCTCTAGCCCCACCTCTCTCTGCACTCTCCTGGCCTGCTTCTCCTCCATCTTCCTCTGCTTCTTGGCTCCCACTTTCCCTGCTGCCTGGAACTGAAGCTCCGCCTCCTCATGTTCCTCATCCACATTCAGGTCCTCTGAAGAAGATAGTCAGTGTGAGTTTAACACAGTCACACATGCATGAACGATGGGCACACAAATGCATACGAACACACACACAAAATCATGCACACTGGCAAATACACATGCACACACATGTGCTCATGTACACATACACATGAATACAGACACGCACGCATATATGCACGTGCATGCATACTCATACACACACACGCACACACAAAAAAACACACAAACACAAGAGTCATCCCTGTGGGCGTGTCTGTGAGTAAAGCGGGCGTGTCCTTACCCTGGTCAGTCATCCCTGCGGGCGTGTCTGTGATTAAAGTGGGTGTGTCCTTACCCTGGTCAGTCATCCCTGTGGGCATGTCTGTGATTAAAGTGGGTGTGTCCTTACCCTGGTCAGAGTCATCCCTGTGGGCATGTCTGTGATTAAAGCGGGTGTGTCCTTACCCTGGTCAGAGTCGTCCCTGTGGACTGTTGTAAGTGGTGTCCACTGCAGACAGTCCTGTGGGCGTGTGTGACCAAGTGCGTCTACCCTGGTCAGAGTCGTCCCTGTGGGCGTGTCTGTGATTAAAGTGGGTGTGTCCTTACCCTGGTCAGAGTCGTCCCTGTGGGCGTGTCTGTGATTAAAGTGGGTGTGTCCTTACCCTGGTCAGAGTCGTCCCTGTGGGTGCGTCTGTGATTAAAGTGGGCGTGTCCTTACCCTGGTCAGAGTCGTCCCTGTGGGCATGTCTGTGATTAAAGCGGGTGTGTCCTTACCCTGGTCAGAGTCGTCCCTGTGGACGTGTTGGTGAGAAACAGTGGGCGTGTTCTTACCCTGGTCAGAGTCGTCCCTGTGGGCGTGTCTGTGATTAAAGTGGGTGTGTCCTTACCCTGGTCAGAGTCGTCCCTGTGGGCGTGTCGCTGTGTCCACTGTCAACGCCTGGTGCGTCGTGATAGTCGTCTTACCCTGGTCAGAGTCGTCCCTGTGGGTGCGTCTGTGCTCCATCCCTCTGATCCCCCTGCGTCTCGGCATGCCTGCGCCGCGCTCCTCCGCCACCCGGGGGCGTGCTGCGGCTCGGGCCACCACATCCTGCCTGTGCTCACCATCAGCTGGGGGATGGGGGGAGGGGGATGGTTACCCAGGCTGCTCCTTACAGGTGCACAACCTCTAAGGCAAGGATCTCAAATTCCAACTTCTTTTTCAGTGCTTAATGTGTGCCACAGGTTGGTTAAGAGCCCCCCTCAAAAAAAACATACCCTGTGACACACCCTGTGACCTCCACCCCCATCAGGATTGCCATTCGATACCCCCTGCTGTACGTGACTAGAAAATGGCGTTACAGCTGGTGAGATCGATGTCCCGCAATCTGATTCTAGCACATTTTCGCCAGAGCTACACTTCAGTGGTTGAGTTGGCTTGGCCCATCACCTTCAGTTGGAGCCTCATCAACATGACAGTACCATTAATCAGAAGCGGTAACTCACCATTGGTTTATTAACGGAGCACACCACCTGCCGTTGACCAGACATAACCGATGGGACTGACAAACCGGAAATCATGACTAAAAATAGTAGAGTCAATAGCGAGTACTAACGATGCTGATACAACCATAGACATACAACTGCTCGAAGTTCTTTTGAGTTGCACGTGTGCGAGCAACCCGGTGCTGCATTTAATAAAAGCATCACTTTTGACTTTTGATCTGAAATGGGCCAGACAAGTTGAGTAGCCTATGTCTGTACACAAATCAATCAATGTTTGCACATCTTACGTAGGCTTACGATCTAAGTAGTAGATAAGAGCATTTTGTTATTGTTTTGAAGAGCAGCAACTGAATTGATTAGTACTTTATGGCATTTCAACGTGGCTTGGTAACCTCTCAGTCAAGATTAAAATCACAAATACTAAACCTGCTTAAAAGCACATGGAGAATCATTGGTATGTTTTCCCCCATCTTCTCTTCAGCAAATATTTGGAGAGCGATGAAGCGGGCTCTAGAAATTACTGCCTATCCAAACCATGTTCTTCAAAAGTAATACGATACTGCCATCTGGCAAAAGGTACGGGTTACCAAATTGCAAGCAGAACTGGTCCAAATTCTCTCTGGTTCCACTGTCAATCAAGTTATGGAACAGTAACAACTAGATCACTCGCTAAAAGCTGATCACTGAGCTAAAATCCGCGGTTAACTTGTGCGGAGCATGTGTGTTTTTAAGAAGCAAGAGAGTCTGTGGCCATAGTAGTTACTCTAAAAAGCGCCAAACTCTTGGTGTTGTAAATGTAAAACGTTACGCAAATATTTACAGACAGAACATAAAGTTAGCTCGTACACCCTTCATGTGGACTGCTAGCCAGTTACAGAGTAACGTTAAATTAACGTTGAGTCCTGCAAGGGTTTAGCATTCCAGCAGGTCTGTCAAAATGTAGGCTGCAGTAAATAATAATGCTAATTCGTCTACCTCCAGTGCGCGTTCGCAGTTATACGGGCAGCTACAGACCTTGTTCCGCCTGTCCCCGTACTTTCACCGCAAACACGATCAGCAGGAGGAGAATTGCAGCAGCAACTGCGTACAACACCACGTCCATTGCTTCCCTTCAGGTGAGGAATGTGAGTTCCGGTAATGGATGCGAACAGTCATACGTCACTTCCCTGTAGAATACGAGTGTCTTTTCTTCGACTGGTAACCCTGGTAACCCCAAATAATACTGGCATAGTTTTAACTAGCTAGCTAACATAATTTACTTGTTATTTATTTTGCTTGTTATCAGAAATAGTCTAGAGGGACTCTGTTGTTATTGATTGTTTGCAGAGGTCTGCAGGAAGTTAAGTTAGGGCCAGAACAACGCACATGTGCAGTAACGTTTGACTTACTGCCCAGCCGGGACATCGGGCACATCCCTATTTTTTACAGTCTCTGATCGGGCAGTCCTGCACTTGTGACAGGATCTATTTTTATACGGTCTATGGATGGGATGTATAAGGTACGTTTTTGTTACCACCTTTATCGGCTCAAAGTAATGCCAAAAGTATTTTGTATTTGTAAGCAATGACTTGTGCTTGCAACTTATGGTTTGTGTTTGTACATTGCGAGTTGAAACTGAAACAAAGTATATTTCACACTGTAATGTAAGTGTTAGTTAGTAGTGTAATAATTTTTACGAAATGTATATTTAACCTTGTCGGAAAATGACAAGTTAAAAAGTTAATGCACGATTTAATCAATCAGCGTTTTGTGCAGGTGAAGAGGCGGGACTACTGCAGCATCTCTCTCCCCCTTCTCTCTCTCTCCTCCCTCTATTTCCTCTGAATTTGTGCCTTTATGTCTAGTAAAAATGATTAAATGAAACCAATGAAAATGTTTAGTAGCACTTGGCAGATTTTATGGTGTGATCATCGATGTTAAAAAAAAACAATAGCTAGCTAGCGAACAATAATAACATTGGCTAGCGTTAGCAATAATATTATTGAAAAAACTGATCACACTTAACGGCATCTTCAATTGAAATACCCATCTGGGAATATTTCCTTCAGTCCAGCGTCCATTTTTGTTCGCCGCAAACTACCTTTTCAGACCGTTCGCTTATGTCTGCTAACGTTCGCGGCGAAAGCTAACGGAAAAATGTTTTAAATAGTTTGCAAACGTTCACCTTGTTCGCTGAACTTGAACGCACCTCACGGGAGTTCGAACGTTCTGCCCGCAATGTACCGGTAATCACAACGAGCGTTCCACGCACAAGCCAACAAAACTGGCATCTGGGCTCACTTTAACGGGTCATTTAACAAGGAAATATACAAAATAAGAGTCGATAAATTCGTTTCCAAAGTACACTGACAGTTCAGCAATGGCACTTACTTTTTTTTTTTTAGAAAGTCAGAAATGATTATGCTAATTTGGCCTTGTTTACGAGCATTTGTGTATGCACTTAACGCTGCACCGAAATCAGTTGGTCATTATAAAAAAAATCTGTACGCACTGAAGCCATTATTACACATTTTATTACAAGAAAGACTTACTGAGAAATTAATTATAAGTTAATCGGCTATTATTTATTGGTAGCCTATATTTCGGTGTCCTAAAAACGTTACAGCTGCCAGCGTCCTGGATGCTAATAGCATCTGCCAAAAAAATCGTAGGCGTAGATGTGGAAATGTTTCTCGTAAAAAAAAAAATCAAACGCATTTTTCTGAATTGTAAACGAACGGATGTTGCTCCAGTGTCGACAATAAGCCTCTTGTGCTTCAAGCCATTTAGCTGACAGTCACTTGCTTTGTGTTCCTCACCCTCTTCGCCAGCCGCTTGCTTCACGTCATCTCTCTTTTTGCGCCTGCAAGATGAGTCTTTGTGTGTTGAACTTTTGCAGTAGCCACACCACCGTGTCTCTTTTCTGACGTTCGTTCGGACATGCCCTTACAGGCCTTATGTCTCTTTTCACCACAGTTGTAGCATGTAATGTCTGTGCCTACATTCTTCTCTCTCCCCCTTCAGTCCGGGGTTGAGGCACTCGCTTTCATCACGTTGGCATCAGAGCTAGCACGATACTTCTCTGTGTCTTCGAAACTTCTTAGCTTAATTTTGAACTTAACAAAAGTTATGTTTTCATTACCTTGTGTGATGTGGATGATAAACGGCTTAAATGACTCTGGTAAACCTTTCAGAATCATTGCAATCAAAAATCCGTCACTTAATGTCTCGTCAGCATTCCTCAATGCTGTAGGCTAATCGCCGTTTCTGCCCGAATAATATAGTCTGTGACACTTTCATTTGCAGTTTTCTGCAAGGACGTTAGCTCTGTGTACAGGTTAATCACACGAGGTTTCCCTTTACCTGCATAATAGTCATTCAATATCTGAAGAGCTTTTCTTCCGTTATCTGCTGCTTCTCTCATAACTAGGGACAGGCTTTTGTCATCCAAAAACTGAATCAACTCAGCATATGCTTCTTCATTTTTCTTGGTGTCCTCCTCCTCGTCGTCTGTGGCGGGCTCATTTAGCATGATCTCCTTCAGCCCCAGCAGATGCAGATGGCCCAAAAACTCAGTCTCCCAAAGTTCGTAATTCTTTTCATCTCGACTGTTAAATCGGTTTCCAGCATCCCGCCTGGGCCCATAACCTGTTGGCCCATAACCGTTTATGGTTTATAAAACACACAGCTCACATTGGTTGCCGGTAAACCAGAAAGAGAGCGTCTTTATTAGCGCTTGCGCATTTACAAACATCACTACGCATTAGCCTACATATAGCGTATGAAATAATACATGTTAACAGTCATCCTCTGTCCATTTCTCCTTAAAAACGCGACATTCAACATCACCTTTCCATTTTCACAATTAAACCGTAATTATAACCAACGATCTTTTTTTTCAAAACAGGAAAAATATACTGGCTCTATCAAATCTAGGAAAGATCCAGCGGGCTGTGTGATATTGACTGGAGGGCCGTAGACGGCCCGCGGTCCGGATAAATATTTTTAAGGGCTGAGAGTCTGTGGTCATTGTGGTTATTTCTGTAGGAAACCCAGGAAAGTGCCAAACTTTCTGTGCTGTATAGTTATGGGGCATGCCGCCCCACCAACCAATAACTTAGCATTGCTGTCATCCAACCTGTTGTCACAATCTGAACCTCTTTAAGTGTACGAAGGCAACCAAACTCCCAACGTCAAAACTTGTGAGAAAATCGTATAATGTGCAATCGTATAATTTCCAACAGTCTGAAGAGATCATGCGTCTTCAGACTACAGCGGAAAATGGGCAGTAAGAGCCTGAGTGGTTCATACAGGAATGGGGAGTTTGTTACACCACTGGGGAGCTAAGGTGGAGAAGCTCCATGGTCAAGACAAACAAAAATTGTTTACCGGAATGGGTAGGAAGTGCAAATCACCCTGCTGCAGCAGCTGACATGTAGGGTTTAATACACTGTACTGATGTTTTATCTTCTACCTAACTTATATTTGCATTGTTCACTTGTGCTTTTAAAATCTAACCCCAGTGAAAGTGAAACGTGAAAAATCTACTTTTCTTTGTTTTTCAGATGCATTGTTGCAAAAATACAATGAAAAAATTTCTGTACATGTACTCTTTGTGTACATGTCTAATTAACAGTAAGTCTGAAACTTCTTTAACTTATTTGAAGTCTTTGAGATGCTTACTTCCAATGTAGTCTGATGAAATTGTGTGTGTAGGTCAGTTAAAATACTTCAAGTCATTACAATTAATTTACATGATGAACAAAATATACTTTTTGCATGTATCTGCCTGTGTGTACATTATATTCCACTTAATATGAGAGAACTAGTCCATCCAATGGACAGTTAGCTCATGTTGATTAGCTGCTGCATCATGTCCGAGATCAGTATTGAATTTTGGATGAGAAGGCTGAAGAGTCTGGTGTTGCTATGCCGTTCACATTACTCTCTCTTTTCTCTCACTTCCTGCTGTTGTGTACAGTACTAACTGCAGGATATGTGCATGTGACCCCAGTGGTGGCCGCTCCAGGAAGTGACATCACTCTCAGCTGCCTTTTCCCTCCAAGTAAAACTGGAAATCCTCTCAATGTACTAGTCACGTGGCTGCATAGGGACACTGAGGTGGTGCACTGTTATGACCACGGGAGTGATGAACTGCAACGGCAGTATCCAGCCTACAGGGGGCGCACTCGGATGTACCCAGACCGGATAGCAACGGGTAACGCCTCACTCAGGCTGATGGGGGTGCGAGTGAGCGACCATGGCACTTACACCTGCGCAGTGGACAACGAACAGAATGGGTTCGTGGTGCAGATTTCACTTCAAGTAGCAGGTGGGTTAAAAATGGTTATTTACAATGGCACCCATTACATTACATTTATTTGGCTGGTGCTTTTATCCAAATCGATGCACAATAAGTGCATACTGAAGGTCTTTGGAAGAACTACAAAACACAGGTCCGATAAGGTACAATACTCATTTTGAAACAGGTATTCATAGTCATGAACACATTAAGTCCAGTTCACATTACTAATATTACTCCCTGGCATAACCCAAGTCAAACTAGAAGGCATGAAAAGCTACAACATCGAGATAATGATACATAGTACAATAAGTGCTGGATGGTGGTACATGTAACATTAAAGTGGCACAGGAGGTACATGTGTAGCCTGAAAGGAGGGGGATTTAAGAGATAAAAATAATCCCTAATTGGGAGTGCCCCGCAGAGTGGTGATAGTTAGTACAGGTATAGTCCGAAGAGATGAGTCTTCAGAACACGGCGGAAGATGGGCAATAAGGAAGTGGTTCGTAGATGGACAGGGAGTTTGTTCCACCAGTGGGGAGCTAGGGTGGAGAAGCTCCGTGATAGGCACAAGCAAGAACTATTCACCCGGATGGCAGGGGATGCAAGTCGCCCTGCTGCCTCAGAGCAGAGTGGTCGACTTGCTGGCTGGCATGTAGGATTTAATCATGTCCTGTAAATTGGCGGGAGCTGTCCTGTTGGCAGCAGTGTAGGCCAGGGTCAGGACTGTGAACCTGATCCTGGCAGCAACCGGTAGCCAGTGGAGTGGTTCACT
Source organism: Anguilla rostrata (assembly GCF_018555375.3). Taxonomy (NCBI): domain Eukaryota; kingdom Metazoa; phylum Chordata; class Actinopteri; order Anguilliformes; family Anguillidae; genus Anguilla; species Anguilla rostrata. The sequence continues at coordinate 31,121,123 of NC_057946.1, read as the reverse complement.
CACACATTGATACCTACAGTGCTACCCACTGCCCCATCGTGCTGCCCCATAAACTGAAATGCCACTGATATATCTGAAGTTCTGTATCAGACTGGTAGAATTGGCCACTATGTACAGCAAATGATTACCAGATTACCTAAAAAAACTGGCAGTGTGTAAAATAAATGTGTTCATATTTATTTGATTGAGGTTTTTAAATTCATAAAACTTGGGCCAAACTATTTCATGTATCCTTGTTGGAAACATTTTACTGTGGTCCAACTTTGGGATGAACCAGCACTAGTGTGTAGAGCGGTTTGTAAGACTAAGCTGAGGTGATTGGTTGGAACAAATACCAGTAAACATGTCAGCCCCACAGTCAGCCGGAGTTGCACACCCCAGATCTGTGTTGTACTGATTTTGTAGAATATGTCAGTGCAATTAATAATTCACGGCAGTATTAATGTTTACTCACATTGCTTCACAAGATGACCGGATTTGGTTTGTGATTGCTGACATGTGCTGCTATCCTCTGTGTTCCTCAGAACCCCCAGTGTGCTGTGGACAGAGGAGCGGACTTACCCTTGACCTCCCTGAGGTCCACATGTTTTTACTTTTCCCTCTACTCATGTTCCTGTGAATCAGAAGACCTCCCACTATGTTTTTTTTTTTTTTTTTGTGTCCGGGGGGGGGGGTGATGATGTTGGCTGAGCAAGCAAAACGTCTGTAAAACTTTTGTTGATCACATTGATTAACTTACTGGGCATACTGAAAGTTTCACTACCCAGATGTGCAGCTGCTCTGAGATAGATGCCAGAATCAGTGTCTAGATGGGTCCCAGATTTAATAGGATAATTATCCTTCATGGCACACAAGAACTGCCTGGACCTAGGGCTGGGTGATATCGAATATTATTATAATATTATAATAATATTCAATATCACCCTTGGAAATACTTGGAAAAATTACTCAAATATTGAGTGGGGTCCCACAGACCCCACTCAATATTTTGGATTTATTGGAAAAAAATATTATGTACAGGGGAGAATTTTTCTTTACCTTTTTAATGCTACATCGAGCCAGTGTCCAAAACTTTATTTTCATTTGACAGTTACGCATTTTTTTTTTTTGTGTCCGGGGGGGGGGGTGATGTTGGCTGAGCAAGCAAAACGTCTGTAAAACTTTTGTTGATCACATTGATTAACTTACTGGGCATACTGAAAGTTTCACTACCCAGATGTGCAGCTGCTCTGAGATAGATGCCAGAATCAGTGTCTAGATGGGTCCCAGATTTAATAGGATAATTATCCTTCATGGCACACAAGAACTGCCTGGACCTAGGGCTGGGTGATATCGAATATTATTATAATATTATAATAATATTCGATATCACCCTTGGAAATACTTGGAAAAATTTCTCAAATATTGAGTGGGGTCCCACAGACCCCACTCAATATTTTGGATTTATTGGAAAAAAATATTATGTACAGGGGAGAATTTTTCTTTACCTTTTTAATGCTACATCGAGCCAGTGTCCAAAACTTTATTTTCATTTGACAGTTACGCATTTTTGACGTGACTTGTTTTTTTTAAAAAGAAATTTGGAACAATAATTAGTGCCCACATAGGTTTGTCTGAGCACTGTTATTGTTTTATTGAACCAGCTCCTAAAAGAGGTTGTGCACAAGTTGCACTGAATATAGGCTGTTTACCTGAAGATCCCGATTGAAAATCACTCTGTTAAGCTATTTCAGTGAGTGCATTAATATCGAGGTTTGTTGAATATCGCCGATAAGCTTAAAAATATTGAGTTATTATTTATATCGCCTGGACCATATAGACTAAATTTTAAAATGTAAAAAAAAACATCTCAGGAACTGAGCTATTCCTTTAACCCATTGATCAGTAAGCTTTTTAAGAAATGTTTTTCAAAATTCTAAGTCAGTGTTTTGACTCCATTTCTTTCAGTTACCAGTAGTGATTGTTACATCAGCATTAAAATGTCCGATTACACTACATGGCCAAAAGTATGAGCACACCCCTTCTAATTAGTGGGTTCAGCTACTTCATTACATTACATTACATTATAGGTTCTTAGCAGACGCTCTTATCCAGAGCGACTTACAACAAGTGCATTACAAAACTCAGAGACAAGCGCTTTACAACATTCCTGCAAGAGAGCTACAATAGGTATAACTTTGCAAAAAGTGTGAATTGTACACCCTTTTTTTTTTTTTTTTTTTTTTTTTTAGAAAAAAAATGTTAGAGGGTAGTGGGGGGTGATGAGGTGAGATGTAGCTTGAAGAGGTGAGTCTTCAGTCTACGTTTGAAGACGGCCAGGGTCTCTGCTGTTCTGACTTGCACAGGAAGGTCATTCCACCACCGTGGGGCTAGAACAGACAGGAGGCGTGACCGGGTGCTGGTGCGAGCCGGGGCAGGGACCAGGCGACATGTGGCAGCAGAACGGAGAGGTCTAGCTGGGGTGTAGGGTCTGATGAGTTGACGTAGATAGGGAGGGGCTGACCCCCTGGCTGCTTTGAAGGCAAGCACTAATGTTTTAAATTTGATGCGAGCCATCACGGGGAGCCAGTGGAGGGTGGTGAGCAGGGGGGTAACGTGGGAATGTCTGGGGAGGTTGAAGACCAGACGCGCTGCTGCGTTCTGGATGAGTTGCAGGGGTCTGATAGATGATGCTGGGAGGCCAGCAAGCAGGGAGTTACAGTAGTCCAGGCGGGACAGGACCACTGCCTGGACGAGGAGTTGGGTCGAGTAAGTTGTGAGGAAGGGGCGGATCCTCCGGATGTTATACAGGAAGAACCTGCATGAACGTGTCACTGCTGAAATGTGCTCGGTGAGGGACAGTCTGTTGTCCATTACCACGCCAAGGTTTCTAGTTGAGGGTGATGGTGTGAGGATGGTCTTCAGTCACACCCATTGCTAACAAGTGCATAAAATCAAGCAAACAGCCATGCGATATCCATTGACAAACATTAGAAGTATGTATGGCTGTAGAATGGGTAGTACTGAAGAACTCAGTGCCTTTCAACGTAGCACAAGAAATGTTCGTCAAGGGCTTTTCTTGAAATGGGTTTCCATGGCCGAGCAGCTGTGCACAAGCCTAAGATCACCATTTGCAGTGCCAAGCGTTGGCTGGAGTGGTGTAAAGCACACTGTGTGGAGGTATGGGGAAACACATACAAAACCAGCAGCTATAATAAGGTATAATAGGTATAATAAGCTAAAGCTTCAGTCTACACCTTTTAATAAGGACCAAAATAAATTACTACTACTACTACTACTACTACTACTACTACTACTACACTGCCATTGGACTCTGGTGCAGTGGGAATACGTTCTCTGGAGTGATGAATCACACTTCACTCTCTGGCAGTCTGACTGATTAATCTGGTTTTGGCGAATGCCAGGAAAACGCTACCGGCCTGTTACGCCCCTCCGCCTCAGGTGGGGGCGCTGGCCGTTTGGACACATGCGTGTGTCTCGTTACAGGTAATTGAGAGCACCTGTGGCGGTGCCCTTTTAAGAAGCTTGGAGTCGGCTTCTCAAAGATGGGGGCTTTTTCTCCTCACCTCTCGACCACGGCCAGGTCTTGATTTTTATCTTATGTTTTGCAGCTATTTTTGGTATCCCTTATGTGTAGTTAAATAAAGTTATTGGTTATTTTTGGAAAACCTTGGTTTTGGCTTCGTTATGTTTGCGGGTGTTGAGAGCAACTGTAACACGGCCCAAATGCGTAGTGGGAGCTGTAAAGTTTGGTGGAGAAAGAATGATGATCTGGGGCTGTGTTCTATGGTTTGCGCTCCTTCGTTTCAGTGAAGGGCTACCTTAATGGTACGGCATTGACATTGTAGAGAACTGTGCGATTCCAACTTTATAGCAACAATTTGGGGAAAGCCCTTTCCTGTGTCAGCATGACAATGCCTTGAGTGCATAACTCAAGGTCCATAAAAAAAGTTTGGTGTGGAAGAACCTGACTGGCCTGTACAGAGCCTTATGTTCCAAGCCAAACATAGATTATCAGCTGCTGGTTTACTTAAACTATGTAAGTACAGTATGTAAGTTTTTTTTTTTTTTTGAACACTTCTTCATATTTGGTCAAGTTTTCTTTATATATGTATATGTATATATGTGTGTGTATGCATGTATGTATGTATGTATACATACATGTATGTGTATATATATGTATACTCCTATGATTTTTACATAGGAGTAAAAATCAATGGAGCAGACTGTTGGAATTTTGTTCATATCATGTGTGCTTGAATGTTGATTGGACTTCAGCAGACTTGCCGGTGATGTGGATGGATTATTAATAATAATAATAATAATAATAATAATAATAATAATAAATAATAAACCTTATTTGTTGAACACCTTTCATCCTGCCTTTACTTTACCCTATATGTTTCACAGTGTTATTTTTGCTTGGTTAATACATTTTTGGCATTTATTTTGGAACTAAAACTTTTCCTTTACATGGGTTGAAATTGTCCAGGGTGTTTTCCTTGCTCTTGCTAAATGCACGTTGGGATAGGTTCCTGCAACTCCTGGATGGGATAAAATTCATAGACTGTATAAAACAGAAAAGAAAATATGGCCTCGAAATGATACACATAATTCATTCAATGAAGGCCAACAACCCGGGGGAAATGGCTCACGTGCAAGAATTAATTTATCAAGCTATAACTTTGGTCTCGGGATGAGACGGGGTGAGATCCTGCTGTCAATCAGCGCTTCAGATGATATTGTGATATGTGTGTGCGCACTAAAAATAATTCTGAAATGTATTACGTGCATCATTTTCAATACACTGTGTGTATTCATTTCAGTGAGAGTAGTACTCTTTACTCCCAGGAGAGGGCTGTACTATAAAACCCGGCTATGTCAGAAAACTGCGCCTTTTGATAAGTAATCAACATGTCGCCCTCTCTTCAAAACATGCATTTTTTTTTACCGCGACAGCAATCCGCTGACGTACGTACAGTCACATTTCATTTTTGTCTTGAAAAACAAAATGAAAGCAGAAAGACACCGTTCAGCTACACAGCTGTTAAAGAAAAGTCTCTCTTACTCTTCAGACTGTTGTGTATGAGAGGCAAACGTAATGTGACACAACCCATGTTTTGCATTGTGTCTAATGTCACACACACACTTTGAATGGTAGGGAGACATGGGTCCACACGGCAGCTGGGGAGTGTAGTGCAGTCCCTTGAGTGTCTGACTCTAGTACCAGCATATGAATCTCCTCCAGGCTGTCGCCAGCTTTGTCTATTCATAAGATTTGCCTCTGTATGCTTATGGAGGTTCAACCAATGGAAAAGGGCCCTTCTGGGCTGTGATCCCGCCCCCTATCCATTATGCTCTCTGCTTTCCACTGCCTGAGCAAAGCAAAGCCAGAAAACCAATGCTCTGCGCTTGTATTCTCTGAGTGACCACAGCGTTTCTGCATTGTTTGTTGACTGTGTACCATACTCTTAGGAGTCACAGTTTTTGGTTTTTTTATGAATCTCCAGTTTGCAGAGCCTTTGTCTCATGATGTAATGTACTTGAGCCTTGTGTGGGGGAGTTTCGTGTTTGGTGACCAAAGGTTCTGTTTGCTGGTCTCCTGCCCTGAGTGAACCGGCCACAAAGCAGCCGTGATTCGGACATTCGTGACCGAGGCTCATTGGCTGGTTGTAGTTTCCATGACGGCAGAGAGAGAGGAGATAAACGTTGTGTACTCCATGGTGACAAAGGGCAGTGATGTCACCCTGGCAGCTGGAGTACGGATAATCTGATAGTCAGCTGCCATTAAACATTTCAAGGTTGGTTTAATATCCCTTTTTAGGCGTCAGATAACATTATGATATTGAAAAAAAAATGTAACAGCCTAAGAATGGATTTATTACTGCTTTGAAAGTGCTTTCTTTACTGTGGCCATATTTTTTATTTTTATATTACAGCATGGAGAAAAAATAAAAAGTCAGAAAGTGCAAAGAAACATGCTAAGAAGAATCAGTTAAGAAACAAAATAGTGAAAGTAACAAGAAAAAAGACATACAACTGTAATAAAAAAAGACATAGCACTGAACTTTGCAGAATAACGCACATTTATTTAGAGGAACAGAAGTTGTCAGAAATACAGAAACACACTGGAGTTAATATGAATCACTATGTGAGAACTGAATGGCTTTAAATACCCTTTCTCAAACTTTATCGTGGGAAATAGAAATGTACATTCAAAAAATAATGTGACTTATTTAAGGGAGCTGGTGTCCTTACATCAGGCATGGGGGGGGGGGGGGTCCCTTCTCAAATGTATCCAGGGGACCCCAATCATTAGTTAAAAAGTGTTGTATTTTTTTAAGGGTTTTTCCTAAATCTTTATATAGTCATTGCATATCAAGTATGGCCAAGGACCCCCAACAGTACCTTCAAGGACCCCCAGGGTTACAACTAAAAAATATTGTTAGGTGAGTTTGCTTAAATTACCCATTCAAGAGATCTTTTTGTGTAGTTTTTGGTCTTTTTGGTCAAGTTTGTAATTGGCTGGAAGCTGTACTTGTATAATATGTGGATTTAATATTCACTTAGAATCACGGGACAGCAGAGGTGGGTAACCCGGCTTCAAAGAGTAAAAAGACTGACCATGCATTTGCTCCACCAACATGCACTAAACCAGCTGATTACAATAATTAGTTCTCCCATCACGCTAAAGAGTTATGCTAATTAGAATCAGCTGGTTTGGTGCATGGTGGTGGAACTTTACTCTTTGAAGCCGGGTTACCCACCTCTGCGGGACAGCCAATGAAATTATGTTCTCTGACCTTAATCTGCGTCACAATATGGACTGCAACATTTCAAATGAATGTGTAAAGCATAGTATATCAATATCTCTCCGAATGAACCAGCCTCCGAAATAAATACAGTAATGTGAAAAACTATAATTTCGTTGCAGAATGAAGCATTAAGACTTCTTCTCCGAGAGCTCCACCCCGAACCAAATCCATACCATAAACTGCGTTCAGCATGCATACAGAAGTGTCACAATTGCCATACATAATTTATGATCACAGTAATAATCCACGGAAGGTGTTCCTGATTATCATTCAGATAGTGACAACCTTCGGGTGTGCCTTTGACTGTGTTTTCCGATGTTTCAGGTGTTCTCCATTTGGTTAAAGAAAAGGAAAACAACTGAAAACGGACTATTAAGGTCTGAATCCGCAAACCTCCCACCTGCGACAGAATTTAAAGTAACAGCTATGCGCTACAACGCGAATAATGTTTGCACATGCATATGTTAAAATTCATACATTTTTAAAATAAGAAGTACTTGGATAATCTCTGGTCTGTATGTACAATTTGTAAAATGAATCTGTGCCCCCTGAATAAGTAATTGAATGACCCTGTAGTAGCAGTACTAATCTGGTAGCAGTATCCCCACGGCTGTTCAGAGGATGAATATCGTTCCTGGAGGCACGCGTGTGTTTCTCGATTTCTTCTGCTTTTTTTAATACGATCTCACATGTTTTGCCAAATTTAAGCGATAAACTGTGAACCAGCGTGTGTGCATACAACCGCGCCACTATGGCGGCACTGCAAGAAGGGGGAACCCGAAACCCGACAATCCCAGAGCCCAGGGCTGTCTAGGGCGGCAGAAATGTAGATCCATCATTTCGTTACGGTGTCATTTCGCAGTTTTGCACAGTCCGTACGGTGTCTGATTGCGCCCGCGGTGCATTTTAAAACTAACGAACCTCAACTCACTGCGATTTTTTCCACTCTATAATTCATATTTAATCTTAAAATGAGCAGTTAGCGAAAAAGGAAATCCACAGACCTGGCTGCCCCTTGCAACATCTGCAACAAGTTAATCAGGTTATAGAACTGTAGGCCTGTTCAGGAGGAGGAGTCACAGGACGGCTTAATTTCGGGGTTTTGGTGTGACTGGACGCGTTTCCCCTGCACGGATAGGCGGGGAAGACGTTAAATAGCGCAGTGTTTTTAATTAACAGGAAAGATAGCGCCGCTGTTTTTATTCAGTAAGCGGCTATGGAATCGCACGGAATTTCGCACCCGATTGATCCATCCTCGAAGGGTCTCGGGCGAGCGCTCTGCGTTATCACCGGAGCCTCGAAAGGCTTCGGCCGATGCCTGGCGAAGCAAATAGCCGGATTGGTCAAACCTGGGTCAGTGCTACTGCTGGTGGCAAGATCGGGGGATAAATTGAAGGAACTGCAAGCAGAGCTGGCCGCTTCGGACGCTGGTAAGAAAGGGTTGGTGATACGCTGCGTGACCGCGGACCTCGCGCAGAAAGGAGCTGTGGAAGAGACCGTGAAGGCGGCGAAACAGACAAGTCACTTGGACATAGATCGCCTGCTTCTAATAAACAATGCAGGTGAGAGCTATTGGTTCTAATGTAGGCTAAATATTATTAGACAGACACCGTAGTAGGCTATACGCACTCATTATTATTATTATTATTATTATTATTATTAGGAATATCATCACCATCACAATAATAATAATAATTATCGTTGTTTTTTTATTTTATAATTATTATGTTCTTTTTACAATTATAATTTGATAGCAACAGGTCAATTTGCATCAAGACCAAGACGACCCTAGATAGAATCATAACGGTGTTACTGCAGTCTGGATTCGTCTGAAACTTTTTGAATGTACAGCATTTCGTTCATCCTAACTGATGCAATGTGGTGGAGGTAACGCTCAGCCTGTCTCTCCCACTTACAGCCTCCCTCGGGGACGTGTCTCGCTTTGCCGTCAGCTTCACAGACCCAGAGGAGATTAACTCCTACCTGGCCTTCAACGTCAGCTCCGCTCTCAGTCTCACAGCGGCGCTGTTGGACGCTTTCCCCAAGCGGTCGGGGCTGCTGCGCTGCGTGGTTAACGTGAGCTCGCTGTGCGCCCTGCAGCCCTTTCCGTCCTGGGTGCTCTACTGCACCGGAAAGGCCGCGCGGGACATGATGTTCAGAGTGCTGGCCGAGGAGGAGCCCGAACTGCGCGTGCTCAACTACGCGCCGGGTAAGAGATGGTCCTTTAACAGACGCGAACTGTTCGCGGTATTATACCTTAATACGTGCTTTAAACCTGTCTCTGTACGCGTTTTTGACCCGTGCAAATTCAATATGAATTGCAAGTGAAAGAGGATATGAATGTAAACGGTATTCTTTGGTCACCACCACCAATTTATTTTTTCTACCGACAAGTAACACCCCGTATAAAGGTTGGGAGTCGCGAGACACCCTTTTGTAGAACGGTCGGGTCGGATGGAACACGGAGCGGATCACCTTGGGGAAACCTGATCTGCGTATAAGGGCAGAGAATCCGTTACGCGGCACGTTAAGAATCACGTGTGAACAGATGCTATTATTGCAGGGTTTCCCCCAGAAAAGTTGTTAGGCCCGGTGGCAAGTATCTTTTGACGGCACGGGCCTGCGACAGACTGATGGCAGCATTAAGCTAGGGCCCTATAGTTTCTGTGATAACAGAATCATGGACGGAATTGCGGAATTGAGAATTTAAAAAAGCTATAACACAGATTCCATAGGGCGCTACATTAAGTCAGTGCTAAAAGCTGACTGGAGATTTGAAAATATAACTACGTGATGTGAATATTGTTAAGAATAAGTCATTTATTCAAAACACATTAAAAAAAATCAACAACTATTTACAGCATAATTACATTACATTACATTACATAACATAGTCTTACAAAGAATCTGACAACAATGTACAGACTTGGAATGCTGTGTCAAAGTTTTTGCACTTGGCTTTGTTGTTTCGGCGCTTCAGGTCCGTTGGACACCGACATGCACGTGGAGGCCCGTACGAAGTCGGGTGACGGGGCGCTGCAGAGCTCCTTAACCGCCATGCACGCTGAGGGACGGGTGCTCACCTGCCAGGAGTCCGGGGCCAAACTGCTCAAGCTGCTGCTGGAGGACGGCTTCACGTCCGGCACCCACATCGACGTCTACGACGTGTAGGGGGGTGTTCTTAATCATACTATTCACCTGGTGGAAGGTGGGGGATGGGGGCCAGCGGTGGGCTGGTAATGGGGGGGAGGGTGTGTGTTTTGAGTGGATGAGTACGAAACGGTGAATGATGAAACGGAAAGGGCATTGGAGGGTAGGGGGGTAGGTTAGCGACCGCAGGACTGAGGGGGGAAGTGGAGCTGTCTTTATTATTAAGCCAGTTAGCTGTCGGACTGATCCTTTCTCGCCGATCCTGATGATGTGTGAAGGGTCCAGCGGCCCAATTCATGCTGCACACACATTTGGTTGTGCTTTTGCATGATGTCAAATGGGACCACGCATGTGATGTCCAATCAAGAGCCAAGTCAGGCTCCAATCAGAAGGCGGAAAACTGCCGGGGCTCTTAAGTGAGGTCCAACGCTCAGGCTACGTCCGCGGTTTGGTCTCCAGCCGTTAGGCCTGGAATGCATGTACACAACAACTTGTACAGACACAAATCAGAGACGCTCTTGGGGATGAGTGAGATCCCAAAATGGTCACATCTTATGGTCGCACGCTTGTGTTATCTGGTCAGCAAGTTGTGCAGCAATCCTATTTAAACTGTGCCTTTTCTGCTTTATTGGACCAGTGCTGCTGTTGGCATGTGACATTCCCTATCGGATCGTGGTCAGTCGTCGTGGTTGTTGTAGCATAAACGCACCCAGGCATGGCAACGCTAGCGATGCATTCCATTCCTAAACACTGTTCCTGGATCAGTTTTTGACTCTGTACACGCTGCTTGGAGTTCATATTAAGTTTTGGGTAAGCCGATCCCAGAACTGTTGTTTGGGGACATTAAGCAACTGGAGCTATGTCTGGTGAAACAGTTCTCTGTGTCACAGGAATAAACCCTCTCAAAACATACACTAGTGAATCTGTGGGACCAAGCAAACCGTAGTGCCCTTTTCCGGTGGCTACACTTCAAGGACATGTTTGTGCGAGGAGTTTGTTTACTAGACTGTTTCACGTGATCCTTTTTGTTTCAGTTATTTTCTGCAAATGTACTGACAGGCTACAGCTTTTATTGATTTTTTTAGTTGTCCTGGAGTTCTATGAGTGTGCCAATTGTCTATGTACCATAGAATGGTTGTCAAGCGCTGCACTGTATGTGAACGCTAGGCATGAAGAATCTTTTAAATGTGCAAAATTCTGTGTTCAGTCAAGCAGATTATGGATTTTCTTACAAATTTGAATAATGAAAATAAACAAGTAGTTATGCAAACTCTGGTTCAAGTTTTGTTATTTCAATTCTGCTTAGTTCTTGGCAGCAGGGGGGTTCTGATGCATGGAATTAAATAACTCAGAGATTTGTGATGAAAATGTTTCTGTTACTGATCAAGCTGACATGTTTAGCAGGTGAAACTCCTCTGTCAGAGCAAACTACACTAATATAAATAGCTAGTATTGTTGGAATTGACCGGAACAGAATGCTACTTTATTGTCCAAATACGTGGAAAATTGCCAAACACATTACAATCAACAAAGTATAGAAAAACTATTATTATTATTATGTAGGCTTAGCAATATGGCAATTGGAGTTAAAGAGTGACAAGTTTTGTGAGTACGACACCCACGATGCAATGCAACCAGAACACACAGGTCAGTAGGAGTGAACCCCATGGATTTACTATCACTGGCATTCAGCTGACGCTCTTATCAAGAGGGACGTACACAGCTTTAGCATTTTAGCATAGTATCCATTTACACAGCCGGATATATACAGAATAAAGTTCTGGTTATGTACTCTGCTCCAGGGGACAACACCAGTGTCATATCCCATCTTTAGGTTTGCAAGCCCAGTTCCGTAACCATGACACCACACCGTGGTCCCGGGGGCTGCTGGGAGATAACGTAACTCTGTGGCCAGCACGCTGAATGCATTCAGCAGGACAAATAGGGAGTGTTTCGGCAGAACGTCTGGTGCGCATATCATCCCCATCTCTTCCCCCATCACCTGGAAACCATCACACTCAAACTCCGCCCCCTCCCCCGTGCCCCCACCCCTCCCCAACTGTAAACAGTTGATCCTGATGAGACGATGTAATCCTCCAAGTATCCATGCTTGTTTATAAAGGTGCTACTTTTTTCCAGGGGATTAATCACCCCCTCACGACTGGGACTGGGGGTGGGGGTGCGGGTGGGGTGGGGTGGGGTGGGAGACTTTTTCTCGCTGATTCCAGATTTGGGGAACGAGGCATGCGAAGGGCTCTGCTTTCCTCGTTTTTCCGATTAACAGCTCGCTCCAAATGTAGACCGATTACAGGTAAGACTGAAGTTCGTCTTTTGGCAAAGTCGCACACGCCTCAGTCCACACGCTACGGTATTTACTGCACGTCCTGCCATCGACGGCTCCATCACACTTTCTAAAGGACGAGCCAAAATATTCAGACAGACAGATGTAAGAGCTTTTGAAAAAGCAAGGAACACTACAATGAGAAAGAAGTATAAAATACGTTGATTAAAGTGGCATGAGCGATGGGGGGGGGGGGGAACAAAATGAGTTGACAGGAAGGAAAGAGGGATGACGGAAAAGGTACAAGGGTGAGGAAGAGGATGAAAGGGAGAGGGAGAAGAACAGAGGAGTGGGGAAAGGAAAGGTTGAGAGGAGAAATGAGAGGATTAAGAAAGAAGGAGAGAGAACAAATAAAAAGGACAATTAAAAATACAAGGCAAGAAATAAGGAATTATGACATGGTGAGGTGGGGGGGTTGTCGGGGGGGTTATCTGAGGAAGAAGAAGGGGGAAGGCGGTGGGGGGGGTGTTGAGAACTGAGAACTGAATGAAAGAACAGGCTCCCCCTATCCCCCCCCCTCCCCCACCCCTGCCGTCGCTGCTTTACTTCAGTGACTGGCAGACGCAGCTGTCAGATTTAAAAATAGTCCTGGGATGACCCAACCTCACCCAAAAGAGGGGGGCCCATTCACACTCCCCCCCCACCTCTACCACCACCCCCACACTGGAGAGGTCAACAGTATTTTCTTCTGGCCAGCCTCCCAAGACCAGAGCACTGACAAACCTGAACCCCCCCACCTAAATTCCCTGAGGCACCCCCGGGTCACCCCACTGTGGTGGTACATCCTGTGAGGACAGGCAAGTCTATTTTGGGTTTACGGGGCGTAGGGGTGCTGAATGGGCAGGTGCTGGAACAGTGGGATTTAGGAGGAGATTCTGTGTGCAACTACAGGCCGGCTGCCACTCTCTCTTGCTCTCTCTCTCTCTCTCTCTCCCTCACTCTCAGTCTCTCTCTCTCTCTCTCTCTCTCTCTCTCTCTCTCTCTCTCTCTTCTCTCCACTCCCCCTCTTCTCGCCTGGACCGCCGAAATGACCCTCCAGAACATGGAGAGCGTGGAGGTCTTCGCCACCGAGGGGAAGGGCCGCGGGCTGAAAGCCGCCAAGGAGCTGCTGGCGGGAGAGGTGGTGTTCGCCGAGCCCAGCTTCGCCGCCGTCGTCTTCGACAGGTAGGGGGGGGGCCGAGCAGAACCCCCAGATAAAGCAGGGGGGGGGACAACAGAGAGGGAGGGAGAGATATTATACAGCGCACCCAGGCACACCCGAGAGCTGGAGAAGCTCATACGCTGTTGCTACGGGGACACACTGAACGCTTAACGCTTATCGACACAGGCAGCGTGTGCGACGTGCTAACAACGTGCTAAGACGCCGCTGCGTCGGCAACCACCGGTTGGACTAGAGCGGGTCTAGACTAGAGTGGCGCGATTTAGGACACGCGGACGGCGAGAGGCGCGCTCGTCCCGCGTACAGTCGAGTGACGCCGTACATCAGCCGTGCCAAAAAGTTTGGCGAAAAACTGTAACGCGCAGGGTCGGTTCAGCGCGATAGCTCGTTTGCAGTCGTTGTCTATGAAGTTCTCTAAAGAAGTGCTAGCATGCCAGTTTACAGGACTTTGCCGCATAAGGTGCTCTGTGTTTGGTATCCTTTGCGTGCCCCTGGCAAGTCCAGTTGGAGAGAAGCTTCAGGGTAGAGGAGGGCATTCTGGGCAAATTGGTCTCAGTACGAGGCATACTTCACATTTGTTGCTTTCTGACGAGGACAGTTTCTCTCACAATCCTCCGTTAAAGAGCCTATTTTATTTCAAACTTTGTAAGGAGTGAGATAATGTGTCAGTATATTCTGCGGTTGTTCAGTGAGTTCAGTGACTTATTAAACGTGCCTTGCGTTCAGTGCCCTATTTTAATTAAGCTGCATTGTGTTCAGTCACTCAATATGCTATGGTGTGCTGGGTTCAGTATGACAATGGGGTGTTCAGTGACTCAGTAATTCTGGGGTGTGTACATTGACAATGTACTGTGCTGAGTGGCTAGCCCTCTGACTGCACTCATTAACACTGTACTGTGCAGTGGCTAGCCCTCTGACTGCACTCATTAACACTGTACTGTGCTCAGTGCCCAGCTCACCGACTGCACTCATTAACACTGAGATCTACACAGCACAGGAGCTCAGTTGAGAGTTCAGCAGCTTGGTATTTTCGGATGCCAGAGTGTGTACAAAGATTAGTAGATGCACACACAGAATGTGACGTGTATGTCACGTGCCAGCTCAATAACACGTCTCCCCGTTGTAAAGGGATACTGAGACTTGTTGACACTGTGTGTTGCCCGACCATTTGGGGTTAGAGGCGCGTGGGGGTGGGGGGGTGTTGGGGGGTCGGGGTGCGGTAGCAGGGTGAGAGGGGGTGAGGGTGAAAGGGGGATCGATCTCTCTCTCTCTCTCTCTCTCTCTCTCTCTCTCTCTCTCTCTCTATCTCGCTCTCCTGGGAATGCTGGAGCGGTTTTGCCCTGCAGAGGTATTGCTTGCAGAGGTTGGTCCCCCGGGGCTGATATGGGATGGGTGGTTTGAGCAGGTTTGGAGGAGGAGGGCTGTGGTTTTGGAGCGAGTGGAGATGAGGATCAGCTGATTGGCCTCGCTGGCGTCTGCGTGGTCACTTGATCACCCAGCTGTGCCCCTTAACATGCCGAACAGATTTAATACACTTGTACTGTTTACTTTTTTTGGCTGATTTACACACACACACACACACACACATATGCACGCACACAAGCACGCACACACACACACACACACACACACACATATGCCACCACAACAAGCACGACACACAAAAACATGCGCATGTACACACACACACACACACAACACACACACAACACACACGCACATCAACGGCGCATCAAAGACTTACATGCACACATACACTTTTGGGCCAATTTTTTTTCCCCCACAAATTATGATCTCATCCCTCGACCCTATTTGCTGACTGAGCTGTGTTTACAAACAGAGCCATACTCCCAAAGCACTGCAGGCGAGGAGCTGGTTCTTCCTTACACACACACGCATGCGCATGTACACACACACACACACACACACACACACACACACACATATATACACACACATGTACACACACACACACACACACACACACACACGCATGCGCATGTACACACAAACACACACACACATACACGCACATGTACACACACACACACACACACACACACACACATATATATATACACACACACTGGGACATTTGTGAATACTGACCAGGTCAAACAGCCTCCACTCGCCTCACAGTTTGTCCCAGCATTTGGTGTTCCTGGCGGGAACGCGGAAGACAGGCTATTTTAATCCATAAGCTCCCTGCCTCAAAGACACACAGACCCACGCAACACACACACACGCACGCACACAGACCCATGCAACATACACACACACACACACAGACCCACGCAACACACACACACACACACGCATGCACACAGACCATCAATACACCAAACAGACCAGCAACACAACACGCCACACAGACCATGCACACACACACACACACACAGACCCACGCAACACACACAACACACACAGACCACACACCAACACATCACATACCGCACAGACCATATACACATGCACGCACACACGCACACACACCCACGCAACACACACATTAACTGCCGAGTGACAAATGTAGCTAAAGAGACTAGGGCAAGAGTATCAGTAACATCTGATAAAACTTTAGGGTCTAAATATTTGGGGTGTTAAAATATCTAATTACATAGCCCCAGTCCAGTCTGACAATCTCAGCAGGAGAACAATTTAAAAATTCAGCATTTAAGAAATTTTTCTACCGTAAACTTTGAGTTGCATATGACGTCACAACACAATCGTCCTCAGAGCGGAAGCAACTTGTGGCACAGAAAGAACAGTGAGCCCTTGACATTACTCAACTATATGCCTTTCATGGTTCTGAAATCGAAAGACTTTATACCTGTACACAAGTGTCACTTCAGGAATGATACAGCCTTTTTTACCTTTCATTTAAAACAAAAATTAAAGAAGATTTTTTTACAAAACAACCCCCAATTTCTCTTATATTGTAATGTTGTCACCCTTATTTTGTAAGTGGATAAGAGCACCCGGTAAATTAATGTGAAGTAATGTATTGTAAAACAGAAGTAATGTAACCTTCGTTGTGACCAATTTTCAGAGTAGAATGCTTCTTGCACGCGTGGAGTTTGTCCTGTTTTGGCTAGTAGCAGGTGTCATTGAAAACTCTGGAGCAGTTGTTTTAAAAGTTACGTCACGTAAAGAGTTCAAAATGACTTATTTAAGAGGAGTATCGCATGCATGGGCGGTGTTCTTTGTGCACGGGAAGTTTTGGGAATTTGTGAGAGCAACAAATGGTCCTCAAATGAGCAGAGGACTGACAGCTGGTTAGGCCTGGCGTCTGGTGGTGTCATTTGCTTACATACACAGATGCGTCAATGAGATTACAGTTAGTGAAACTGATTGGGATGGCAGGTGTGCCGTGGCAGATATACCATCCCGCCAAGTTACTTGAAACAATTTAGGAAACATTGGGTAGCATTGCTTTGGAGTACAGCTTGTTTAATTTGAGTGAGGTAAGACAGCCAGTATTGTTTCTGGTAACTGCGTAATTTTTATATCAGTGATTTTATTGGCTGGCCTAGATTTTACCTGTTTGAATTAATGACTCATAGACATTGCTGTGTCACTAACTTGGCATTTTTGTACGTTCAAAAGGAGTTTTTCCAACCGATCATACTCACTGTTGCATGTGATTAAGCAGATAGTCGCAGCCTTGTGTTCCACAGGGAACAAAGAGGATTAAGTAAGTAAGTAAGTTGCACGTGAATTAACATGCCAAATTTTGGTCACGAGCGACTGGACTGCTCTGTCACACTGAGAATCGGGTGGACTTCAAAGTGGACTTTGGGTGGACTTCAGAACTAGAGCCTATCTAGTTCTGTTCGAAAGAGAACTTCCCAGTGTCAATTCAAATGGATTTAACTGCCTAATGGGTTGATATAATGTGTTGTTTCTGATTGTTGAACATAATTTGTCATTTGAAGTGACTGACTTCTGTCCTTGTGCGGCTCTGTTTGCAAACCTAATGAGGAAAAAGAAGGCAATCAAGAAGCATAAATCCACTATTAAACCAACATCTTAGATGCTTAATGAAATTTTATTTGTTGAAGAATTTACATGATTACAGTTCTTTCTACTGAATTACACTGTCCTTAGAACTCACTCAATTTTCTATTACATGACAAAATTAACATTTTTACATAACATAACATTACTTTTAAAAAGTACAGTAGTACTTGCATTTATTTCTAACCCAAAGTTAAGGACAAAATGTTGATCAAATATTGTATCAGCACCATTCAGAATTTTCCTGCTTTTAAATAGGGTTTGTCCACATGTTATTTCAACTGAAGCAGAGTAGGCCTACTCCGTGAAAACGTAAGGGTGGGATTTTAAACTAGTGAAATTTACTTTGTGTTCAGTCTAGGGTGGCGTGACAGGGACTCCCAACCCCCAGATTTCGCTAATGAGTTACAAACATAACAAGAAGGAGCTTTGTCACACATTCGTCTACGTCTGTCCTTCAGAAATTCTTTTTTGTACAATTTTTTTCCCCTTGAATGCCTTATGTAGCTAGTGCCTCGTGGAGACGTCTGTTTAATCAGACCTGTTAAATTAATCTCCTGCCAGCAGGTTACTGTATGTCCTTGAGTTCCCGGGTCGTATTTTGGTGGGCGTGAAACGTCCAACTGCTTTTTGCTTCCGTCTGCACTTTACGTGACTGTCGCATTCCTTCACTTTAAAATAGCCGGCCGGGCAGGCTTCAAACCTCAAACGGAGACGCGAGCACTGCCGTCGGACCTCGTGAGAAAAAGCAGACGGCATTTTGTCACACAAAACCCGCACAAAAACAAGCGCGAATCCGCAATAGCTGCGACCGCACACGCGCATGTGTGCATGTGTCCACGCACACACCCTCACACAAACACGTGACCTCTTCTTTGCCTCATGATCTTGGCCAAGGCCCATTGCCACGCCCCCCTCTTGGTCAAACGGCCTGAAAGTTACTCAGCTCTACCTTCGGTCACGACCAACTTCCATGCCAAATTTCAGCCTCCTGGGGCAAAAACTGTGGCTGCTACGGGGTGGGACACTTTTGCGGACCAACCGACCAACCGACCGACCAACCGACCGACCGACAGACAGAGCTATAGAGGCTGTTTATGTATTATAATTTGTGTTTTCATGTAAGCCATTTCCATAACAAACCGGTGCCTGCCCGTGGCAGATGGGTTCCCCCTCTGAGTCTGGTTCTGCTCAAGGTTTCTTCCTGTTATCAGTCAGGGAGTTTTTCCTTGCCACTGTTGCCCTAGGCTTACTCTTTGGGGGCTGGTTCTCTGTAAAGCTGCTTTGTGACAAAGCTCCTTTGTTAAAAGCGCTATACAAATAAAAATTGATTGATTGATAGAGCTGCGGTCGCAGCTAGAAACTAAACAGCAGTACTATGCAACAGATACGCGGCAAGATGTTCAGTGTTAATTTGACTGAGCAGGGGCTCAAATTTCCTGTAATTTAACTGACCAACGGATAAAAGGTACTGTATCAGAGTGACATTGACTCTGTCAGAGTTGCATTACATTAACATTTGTTCAACATACGCTCTTATTTAGAGGATTAACAGAAGCTTTTACCTGATTAGTATGAGCAATAGCATCAGACCTGGCCAACAACACCCGTGAATAAAGATACATCACCGAGTAAAGTTACACCAGCGAGTAAAGATACAACAGTGAGTAAAGACACAACATCACTAAAGCACCAGTGAGTAAAGATACACCACCGAGTAAAGATACAACAGTGAGTAAAGATACACCACCACGTAAAGATACAACAGTGAGTAAAGATACACCATCACTAAAGCACCAGTGCAAGTTAACTATGCAAACCAAGAACCACAATACAAATAACACCTATAACAAACTCTCAGAAGAGAAATAGAGCTGATTTAACGCAGAGCATTTTGCTGGTTAGATGAGTGGCAGTTATAGGGGGGTGGGGGGTGGAATGTTAGAGTCATATACTGTAGCCTGGAATGCCATCTGAAAATAGCCGACTACGTGAGCCTGTCACAACGTACCGTTTAAGATTTCAGGTGGTTGCGGTTTTAGGAAAGGGGGTTGAGTGGGGGGGGGGGGGTATGTGCAACAGGGATGACAGTGAGCAGAACAGCAGGGGTGATGGGTGGGTGGGGGGCTGGGGTGTAAACAGCAGGGTAAAGGGGGGGGGGGTGGAGAGGTAGGCAGGCAGTTTTCAGAGACAGCCTCTCTTTGACACACCACAGGCCCCTGTCCTAATCTGCTGTCAGACGACCACCTGACTGCTGAATTTGAAGTGTTGCAGGGCTGTGTGGGGGCGGGGGTGTTTTTGTTCCCACATTCCAGGCAGGGCTGGGTGTGTGCGTGTGATGTGGGGGGGTGGGGTGGGAGGGGGGGGGTGGTCACACAAACGCACTGTCCTTTGCTCTCACCCTCTCCCATTTCTGCTCTCGTCAACATCGTCTACACTGTGAAATCTCTGCTTTTCCTTATTAAAAAAGCCCTTTAGGACGTGTGAATATTCTCCATAAACTGTAGCCATGTCCGTTGGATTTCTTTAGTAAATCTGACCGTCTGGTTTCTCTTGTCTTTGTTAAAGAGAATGTGTGTTGATGCGGATGCCCTAGTCCAGTGGTAACTGTGGAAGTATGCTTCTCCTTCATTCTTTTAATGTTTTTACATTTCTTCTTATTAAAGATTGTACTGATCAAGAATATATTTAAATGTATGTGATTATGGGATGATCACTGAAGAACAGTAGGTATTCTGTGTTATGTCTAAGAATTTGTAACTATGGAAAGACAGTGGCCTCCTTATACACTGATGCATACTACCTAGAGAATCTTTGAACCCCAGTTGCAGGAGGAAAAATTGTAAACATTTACTTAGTGAAATTTTGTAAGTAACTTCTGTTGAGAAACAGTCTTGTGCAGAAGTCCTTTGAGTTGCAAGAGAAGAGAAAGGATACTGACCTAGAAATAACTGATTTGCTATATCTAGTAAATGTATAGATTATATTCTATTAAAATAAATGAATGAAAATCAAAGTAATGCCAGCAACGGTAATGATCTAAATATAGTTTGTTAGAACATGGTGGTGTGTATATGAGTCAATATTTCATTTGGATTACAGCATGTAGTGAATGCATTTAAAGTGCATGTACTTTGGAACTGGAAGAGTGAACAATTGTTAATCATGAGGACAAATACTTGTTATTCAAGTCATGCATATACATTCCTCTGTAAGTGTGTGTAGTGAAATATCTGTCATTGATTAAAATTGATTATATAATAGTTATTGTTAAACTAACGGATTAAACATTAGTTTGACCCAGGCTGGGATTGGTTATTTTAAAGGGAAGATACATCAGGGTAGGAGGAGATCTGGTTGTATAAAAAGGATGTAAAACATAATGCGAGGAAGCTCTCTATGTGTCTTTATGGTACTGGAGACCTCCCGTAGGCCTACGTACATGAAAAGGATTATTGATTGAAGAGAATAAAAAGGTTATTAGAAGAAATCATAATTTCTAGTCTTTATTCTTACATCGCCGACTCACCCACTGTACCTAAGAAGAGGTTTTCCTCCACATAACCAACCATGTTCCAGGAGATCTACCGTCCTATAGGTTTTCACGCCAACTGGAACAAAGCAAGAGCTCTTGTTGTGTGCTAATTTGTAGAGTCAGGTGTGCCGAATTAGGGTTGAAATGAAAACCTACAGGATGGTAGATCTCCAGGTACAGGGTTGGGAACCACTGCCCTAGTCTGTGTGGGTTCAACATTAATAGCAGAGGCAACAATTTTAACCCAAAACTGGCCTTCATCTGGACAGCCAAAAAAACACTTTAAAAAGACGGAAAACACTGTCCATCCATACTTTCATTTATATTACTGTGTACGATCCATACTTTCATTTATAATACTGCGTACGATCCATACCTTCATTTACAATACTGTGTACAATCCATACTTTCATTTATATTACTGTGTACGATCCATACTTTCATTTATAATACTGTGTATGATCCATACCTTCATTTATAATACTGTGTACGATCCATACTTTCATTTATAATACTGGGAACGTAGCAACGGTCAGGTTTTCTTACTATTGTTCAGTTGGCTTTACTGTGTGGACGTGCACGTGTGGCTGTGATTGTGATCGTGGAGCTACAGGTCCAACAGGTGTGAACAGAAAGCCGCCTGTGAATGGGGCAGCTGATGGGGAAATAAAAGACAGCAGACAGGTGTGGGGGGGGGTTGCATAAGCAGCTCAATACCCTGGGGAGGGAGGGGCGCTGACAGGTGTGATGGGAGGGCAAAGTTTTCAACTCCTGTCCTTTCCCCTGTGTTACTCTGTGTATGTATGTGTGCGTGTGCGTGTGTGTGTGTGTGTATGCGTGTGTGTGTATGTGTGTGTGATTGCACGTGTGTGTATGTACACCCTGGTGGAAATCCAGTTTTCAGCCTAAGGCAGAATCTAGCCAAGTTCTGCTCCAGCTTCATATGTGGAATACAGTGATGTGTGCACTAAGCTGGCCCAGCTGGGTATGGTTTTGTCAGCATGGTTGTTATCTTGGCCATCTTGCTTCAAACCAGCTGGTCAAGCTTAAAACCAGTCTGGAACCAAACTGGAATTTCCACCACGACATATGGTGGATATGTGTGTGCACGTTGTACGTTGAAGTATGTTGAAATGTAATTGTGTAATCTTAAGAAAAGAAACTGTGATTAAAAAAAGTATCCAGGGCTGATTACAGTTATTTTTGTAATTTGACTGCATAGTTCAGATAATCCATTACCACCCAACCTTGCTTGTTTGTACCAATCAAAGCACTAAACAAATTCTGAAATAGTTTCAATGCGTGAGTCTGCATTCCTTCAGGACAAGGCAAATCATTTCTAAGTATGAGTCCATCGTCCTGCAGGGCAAGGCAAATAATTTTAATGATTTTTTTTCCAATTTGATTCAAATTATTCATTAAGAGGTGTTGATGCAGCGTCAGCAATGTTAAAGGAGAAAATATAAAGAGCTCCTGACTTTATACTGGGCACTGGACTGAGAGGCCCTGCTGCTGCAGAAAGGCCTCAGTGCGGATTGATGGATTTACTCCATCGGGAAAGCACTCAAACACTCATTCACTCACTCATTCACCTTTTTATCAAGATATAATTCACTTTTACATTTTCCAGTGTTTGGAAAGTATATGGTAAATATATTTTGTATATGCATGGTGTGTGATATATTATATTATTTTCCATGGTGTATAATAATAATAATACTAATGACTTTATTATCTGTCTCCACCCTGTCCCTGTCCTGACCCCACCCCCTTCTTACACTGGCCCCACCCCCTTATCTCCCTGGCCCCACCCCCTCCTTACCCTGGCCCCGCCCCAGCCTGTCCCAGCAGGTGTGCCACAGCTGTTTCCGCCAGCAGCAGAAGCTGCACCGCTGTGGCCAGTGCAGGTTCGCCCAGTACTGCGACCGCACCTGCCAGAGGGCATGCTGGGAAGAGCACAAGCAGGAGTGCGCCGCAATCAGGACATACGGCAAGGCGCCCAATGAGAACGTGCGGTAAGCTGGGGGCGGGGGAGTAACAGAGGGGGCAGTGCAGCCAGGCAGCCAATCAGAACGTCCCGTAAGGAAAGCGGTGGAGGGGGGATGGAAAGGTTGCGAAAAAGTAAATGCAAGATTGCAATTCTGCAATTTTATTGGAATGTTGAAAAAAGGTTTGTCCTATTGGACCTATAAAGATCATTCTGTTAACCGAGATGTCCTTGTGCTTTCGTATGTGCTTCCTGTATTAGGAGTAAACAGTTCTGGTCTTACAAACCTCTGGCTCTGGCAGCCTTTGTTCTTCGTTGGCTCGTAATGGTTCAGCCGAAGTCTTTATTTGGTCACATTACCTGGTGCTGCAGGTCTAAATCAAATCAAGGCCAGAGCGCTTCTTCTGCAGGCAGTAACATATTTCTTCATGGTGTGTGAAGAAGACAGAGGTTACTGAAGTACACCTTCAGTCTCTGTGTTTATTTTTAACTGTTTCCCACATAGGTTTTTGGCCTTTGTGACTTCCAAGAATCTCTAAAACCTTCACAGAGCCTGCTCCTTCCATTTTTTTCATAAGTATTTGACTTTTGAGCAGTTTTATTTCATTACTTCCTTCTTTTTTAACTTCCAAATTCTTAAAAGAAGGAGCATGCTACAGTCCAACTTGCTACCCCCCCCCCCCCCACTTTGTTTAGATGGGGAAAGCAGAGAGGGTTACAGGTAGAGATGGGATCACTGTACAGCGCTGTAGTAGGGGATTAATCTATAGGTTCAGAGTTGGCCACCCTACAGTCTGTGCCACACAGTCTCCCTCGCCTGTGGTTCTCTGAAAGGAAAGAAAGACTTACAAATCAAGGTCAGGAAGTCAATTTTGGTCATTTTGCTTGAGTCAGTTGAATGGCGATTGGCATCTCACAGGCTGAATTTTGGATAATTTCCTGATCTGTTTGAAACAGACCTGGGTCAATTACGTATTTGTTTTGGATTCAAATACTTTTCTGTGCTCTGTTGATTGTGACTGGTGTAATTGAGCCTCCCAATATGACCAGAAGGCGGGGTTTGCGCTTTTTTTTGTTGAGTATTTCATTGGTTCCAATACACCAGACAAGATCAGTAAAGCGTAGAAAAGTATTTGAATCCAAAACAAATACGTATTTGACCCAGGTCCGGTTTGAAATCAAGCTGACCGCAGCTCTAATGTGAACGCGAACGTTGCGCTCGCATGTTTTTTTAAAAATGCGTCCCCCTCCGCGGTCCTCCAGCCTCGCAGCCCGCATTCTGTGGCGCATGCAGAAGGACGGGGGCGTGGCCTCGGACGCTCAGCTGACCACGCTGGAGGAGCTGGAGGACCACGTGGCGGACATGCCCGAGGAAGACCTGAAGGAGCTGAAGATCGACGTGCACAACTTCCTGGACTACTGGCCCCGGGGCGGCCGGCAGTACCCCGTGGACTCCATCTCCCACATAATCGGCGTGGTGCGTACCTCTCTTTCCCTCCGCCTCTTTTCCCTCTCTCTCTCTTTCTGCCTGTCCATTTTGCTCTCCTCCTTTCCCCTTCCGGATCTGTATTTGTTTCCTGGTGATTTCTGCATGTGGGTTTTGATTGGTTCATTTGTCTCCATCAGTTGACAGCACCGACCCCTGACCTCTGACCCCTGACCCCTGATCAGAGTGTGTCAGCACCGTCAGCCGCTCAGACGATGTTAGCGGCGGTCTGTTCTCAGTGTGTCAGAGCGGATTTCTGTTCTCAGTGTGTCGGAGCGGATTTCTGTTCTCAGTGTGTTGGAGCGGATTTCTGTTCTCAGTGTGTCGGAGCAGATTTCTGTTCTCAGTGTGTCGGAGCAGATTTCTGTTCTAAGTGTGTCAGAGCGGATTTCTGTTCTCAGTGTGTCGGAGCGTATTTCTGTTCTCAGTGCGTCGGAGCAGATTTCTGTTCTCAGTGTGTCGGAGCAGATTTCTGTTCTAAGTGTGTCGGAGCGGATTTCTGTTCTCAGTGCGTCGGAGCGTATTTCTGTTCTCAGTGCGTCGGAGCGAATTTCTGTTCTCAGTGTGTCGGAGCAGATTTCTGTTCTCAGTGTCAGCAGGATCCTCGGTTCTCAGTTTTGTAGAAACAGGCTCTGCTCTCATTGGCTGTGTCTGCACTGCCATGCTACTTCAGGGGGAGGTAGCGCCTGCCAGGGCTTCTTAATTCCCCCCAACCCCCCCCCCCCCCCCACCCCTCGCCCTCTCCGGGCTTCAGCACTCCTTCACCTTAACCTTCACCGTGTCCCAAATGTGCCTCAGGCCTCCACGTCCAAGCAGAGGTGCAAACCCAGGGGTCAGAAAGCAAGAAGTCCTGCCATATGTTTCCTCCGCCCATGAACCAAGCCAGCTTATTAGTTCACAGTTCACGTCTACCTCCTGGCTAAAGGACTGTGCTAAAGGGCAAATCCAGGCAATCCGAACAAAATCCCTGGGAGGACTTTTTACTTTCTGAACCTGGATTTTCCATCTCTGCTTCCAAGGTCTAATAGTGGACATGCAAGTGAGCCAGCAACCTGAATATATGGCCTTAAGACTCCACCTGGCAGGCTTACCTGTGGCAGCTAGTGTATCTGTACTCAGAGTGTTAGCACCAATCTCAATATACTCAATGGGTTAGTCCCGGTCCCAGTACTCAATGGCATTTTAGCACTTTACTTAAATATATATTCTCAGTTTGTTAGTAGAAGTCCATGTTCTCAGTTTGTTCATACTAGTCTCTCAGCTCGATATGTTAGGTTCAGTCTCTGTACTGAATATAAATATATTAGTAGTCAGCTCTGTTCTAAGTATGTTAGCATACATCTGTGTAATAAGCAAGTTTGTGTACTCAGTACATTAATACCAGCCCTTTACGTACTTGGACAATCCTGTCTCTTTTCCCAGATTAACTGTAACGGGTTCACTCTGAGTGACCAGAGAGGACTGCAGGCTGTGGGTGTGGGCATCTTCCCAAATCTGTGCCTGGTCAACCATGACTGCTGGCCCAACTGCACCGTCATCCTCAACCACGGCAAGTGCGTACCACTTACCCCACACGCACTGTTCCTAACTACCACACGGCACTGCTGTCCACTGCTGGGATTCTGTGTGTGCATGTGTGTGAGACTGTGTGTACGTGAGTGTGAGACTATGTGTGCGTGTGTGTGTGTGTGTGTGTATGGGTGTGTGAGTGTGAGACTGTGTGTGTGTGCAAGCATGTGTGAGTGTGAGACTGTGTGTGTGTGTGCTTGTGTGTGTGTGCTTGCGTATATGTGTGAGTGTGCATGTGTGTGAGACTGTGTGTACGTGAGCGTGAGACTGTGTGTGTGTATGTGTGTAAGCGTGTGTGAGTGTGAGACTGTGTGTGTGTGTGCAAGTGTGTGTGTGCTTGTGCGTGTGTGTGTGCTTGCGTATATGTGTGAGTGTGTGTGTGTGTGAGAGTGCGAGACTGTGTGTGTGTGTGTGTGTGAGAGAGAGAGACTGTGCATGTGTGAGTGTGAGACTGTGTGTGTGCAAGCGTGTGCAAGTGTGAGACTGTGCGTGTGTGTCCTTGCGTATATGTGTGAGTGTGCATGTGTGTGAGACTGTGTGTACGTGAGCGTGAGACTGTGTGTGTGTATGTGTGTAAGCGTGTGTGAGTGTGAGACTGTGTGTGTGTGTGCAAGTGTGTGTGTGCTTGTGCGTGTGTGTGTGCTTGCGTATATGTGTGAGTGTGGTGTGTGTGGAGTGCGTAATGTGTGAGTGCGTGTGTGTGTGAGAGAGAGACTGTGTGTGTGTCTGTGGAGACAATAGAGAGTGGGTATTGTCCAGTGAGAATGAGTTTATTTTAGGAGAGACTATAGTGTATGTGTGCGTACATGTGTACTCTGTGTACTGTATGCTGTATATTTAGAAGTGACCATGTACAGCTGTGTCTGTAGGTGTGTAAAGGTTGGGTTCTCATTTTGTCTTCCAGTCAGACGGCTGTGAACACTTTCTGTCACTCTCAAAGGAGGTGGGTCTGTTTGGTGTGTGATGACCGCTGACCCTTGAACCTTGACCCCCCCCCCCCCCCCCAAGAAACTCCAACCCTTACCATCAACTCACACAAATCCGACCACTCCATCCCAAACACGGGATGTTGAGGTCACAGTAACACTAGAGCTCTCCCTTTCTTACCTCTTTATGCAGTTCATAACATTCCGTTGAACTCCAAATACGTATGTTCAGTAGGAAGTGAAAACAGATTTTAGTGATATGCTCTACACGCAGGTAAGTTAAACTCACTTTTCGCTCACTGCATTTCACAAGAATATTTTCAGCTTGAAATAAACTCATGCCCATGTTACTCTGATGAGAGTGCTCTCATAAAAACCCCAAAGAGTGTTAAATTAATATGGAGCATTTTACTTGGGAGTAATACTTTGACACATAATCCTCAATGTCATGGTAGAGAAAAGTCATTCTAATAAAACTCCTAAATCCACTGTCGTGCATGAACAAGGCCTTGCATAACACCAGGCATGGTTTTATTTTTTTATTTTTTTGGGTGGGGTCATGGCCCATTTCATACTGGGGGCCTGACATCTGAAGAGCATGACTAAGGAGAATCTGTCATGGCTGAAGCTTCCTGCTACTCAATGAGTTGCATCTGTGGCTTGCATGCTTCAAAAGCCAGCTTGTGCACAGCTGTGTGCCTGTTTGAGCAGCGGGCTGCTTCTCTGGGTCTGGTCTGCACAAATGAGAACAAATTATGTTTTGTAATCACGTTATTCGTATGAATTATATTTTCAGATTGTACTTTTAATGTCGTAGTTTTTGTGAAGGCAGACATAACTGTTGCAAGAGGAGGAGAAGTGCTGCTTTTGGTTGTAAATTGAAATGCGGTATGAGAAAATTGTGCTTTTTCTGATGGTTGTATCATTTTAAAGCTGAATACTTTCCATAACATGTTCCAGATTATGGAGCAGGGTCAGGAAAAGGGATGCTGAAATTCTCTTTATGACATCACAACTGATGGAACTTTATCCGTCTTCCTGTGATGTCATAGGTTATCCACAGATCCACAGAGGAGCTCCACCAATCAAGGAGCATGTTGTACTCTTGTCAGCAATGGACTTACACAGCAGTTAAAAATCTTCCCTGGCACGTGTTCTACCTGTGTCAGGAAATTGGTGCTTGTTTTACAAAATGCAGAATTCCAGTAGAGTGCACTGAGTGTCCCTGATGGCCTCTGTGTTTGGCTACATTGCCAAATGCTCTGTCAATATCTAAAAATAACTTAAGGCTGCGGATGGCTTGATTTATTTTTGTCCCTTGTGTGATCATGTTTTTAAATGTGATATATTGTGTGATAGCTATGGACATACACCCTGATGTCTATTTTTGCTAAAGTTGACAAGATTCAGAGCAAAATCCCCCTTTCCAGAGCTTCAGAGGTGTGACTGAAACTAATTCTGATGTATATCTACCCATTAAATACACTATATGACCAAACGTTTCTGGACACCCCTTGGTCTGGGACTGTTTTTCATGGTTTGGGCTGGGCCCCTTAGTTCCAGTGAAGGCAAATCTTAATGCTACAGCATTCAATCACATTCTAGATGATTCTGTGCTTCCCCAACAGTTTGGGGAAGGCCCTTTCCTGTTTCAGCATGACAGTGCTCCTGGGCACACAGCAGGACCTGTATAGAAATGGTTTTGTCGAGAACGGTGTGGAAGAACTTGACTGGCCTGCACAGAACCCCGACCTCAACCCCATCCAACACCTTTGGGATGAATTGAAAAGCCAGCCTAATCGCCCAGTTAGTGCCTGACATCACCAATGCTCTTCTGGCTGAATGGAAGCAAATCCCTGCAGCCATGCTCCAACATCTAGTATAGAGCCTTCCCAGAAGAGTGGAGGTTATTATAGTAACAAAGGGTGGACCAACTCCATATTAATGCCTATAAATTTTGGATGAGACGTTGGATGTCAGGCATCCAAATTGTTTTGGCCATGTATTGTAATTATCTGAGAAAATGCCTTTATCGGAACACGTGGTGCTAGAGTAACCACATGGATGTTCTCGGGTTGAATGTGCTGCTCCAGCCTATTTCTCGCAACGTTGACCATGCTGAGGGCAGCCTTTCAGATAGACTTATTTGACAAATTCCTATTGGCTGATGGAACGTTTACTCCGGTCACTCTCTGACCTTTCAAAGTAGAGGCATTTTCATGTTCAGTTACACTTGAGGTGCCCAGAAAACAAATATGACCCGAGCCAAATATTTTTAAAAAAACTTTTAGATACCAGCAAAGTTCCTGCCCAATTACTGACAATTTATAAAAGAAATTATTTTTTAAAACATTCAGCAAGGTGTAGAACGCAGTCCCCTTTCATGATGGTACGTTTTGCAAACTAATGTTTCCTTGAAAATTCTCTGGCATCTGCAGGGTCATTTTTCGAAATTTTATCTGCCTCAAAAGTGTTTTAAATACATACACAATGCAAGATGGAATGCAGCCTATATAATGCATGATGCAATACTTTGACTACTGAAGACGTCATTTTTGAATAGAATATTCTCATTTTGTAGCTAAAACTTACATTTTAATTGAGCCCCCCCACACACACACATCAGCTGTCCCTTTTTCAAACCCACAGTCTTCAGCTCTTTCACATACTGCTTGGCTTTCTTCTGTCCTTTTTTAGATTAAAAAAACTGTTTCCAGCCTTGTATTCTTTAGCAACAGTGCTCAGCCACACCCCCCTAACTGTCTGATTGGATAATATTCTGCATTTTTATCAACGGGAAGTGTGATTCCTTGTGGTTTGATGCTCACCTTTGTGTAGCAGTGATAAACAGTTTCAGACCTCACTTGGTTGACCGCTCAGTCCATAACTCTGAGGTTCCTGTCCCGTCACACTCTGCTCTTGTTCTCTAACTCTGTCTCTCTTTCTCTCTCCTTCCCTCTCTCTCTCCCTCTCAATATTTCTTTCTCTCCCTGTGCTCCTCTCTCTCTCTTTCTTTTATTTCTTTCTCCTTGTACCGCTCTCCTCCTCTCCCTCCCTTCTCCCTGTATTCCTCTCTTGCCCTCTCACTCTCTCTTTATCTGTCTCTCTCTCCCTGTACTGCTCTTCTCCCTCATCTCTCTCTCTTTCTCCACTCCCCCACCTCTTTCTCTCTGCCTCTCCACCCTCCCCCCCCCCCGCCTCCCAAACCCCCCTGCGCCTCCCCCAGGATCGAGCTCCGAGCTCTGGAGAAGATCCCGGAGGGGCAGGAGCTGACGGTGGGGTACGTGGACTTCCTGAACGTGTCGACGGACCGGCAGAAGCTGCTGAAGCACCAGTACTTCTTCGACTGCGCCTGCGATCACTGCACCCACCGCACCAAGGACGACCTCATGACGGCCGCCAAGGAGGTGGACGGCCAGAAGGTGGGTGTGGTGCGCCCCCCCACCCCCCTTCCCTCCCTCAGCATTACCAGGTTATCAAAATGGCCGGACCATTCAAAGAGCAATGGACCGCCCCTCATTCTGGCATAGCCATGGCTATGATTACCACTGACGGACCACAGTGCCTGAGTAACTGGGCCAGCGTCCCCCGTAATGCAAACTTCAATAAAATTTAGTCAAATTCAGACAAATCTCGAACGGATCACTCAGGGCAAGGAAATCCACATGACATGCAAAACACAGAACGCAAATGAACTGGACAATATGTATATATAAAACAAAGGCCCATTGAACATTCTTTGCCAAACAAAATGATAGAATAGAATGTGTGGGGGATGGGGGCGACTGCAGGAAACTGCCAAACTTGTCCCAGCTAGCTTGGGGGCAAAGGCACTCAGCCTGCATACCCACCCCTAAATCCCCCCCCCCCCCCCTCACCCCCCATCCCGTCCTGAGGGCCTTTCATACCACTGCTATCTCACGTGGCTACGGTTATTTTTAAGTGACCAGTACTACTGTAGATTGACTTGGTCTGTAAGGATTGCCAAATTAACATTGGTGGAGTGAAGCGCCTTTAAAGTTGACTTCCAAAGACTTCTTCCCTCCACTCACACACACACACACACACGCACGCACCCGCACGTACAGTCGCACACAGACACACACAGACACACACACACTAGCCCCTCTCTTGAATGAAGACGGGCCAGTTTCTTTAGAACAGTGAAACCACTTGTGAGACGGTCCAGAACAGAGTAATGGCACATTGCAGAGTGTGGGTTGGTGGTTAGTGACTGGCGGCTGCTTTGTTCATCGCATATGTAGGCCGCTGGTATGCGGGTCTAAGGGGTCTGAGTCTGACCCAGTGTTTCCACAAAGCTCTACCAGCACGACAGTGGGAGAACATGACATCACAGGCATTTAGCCAATGTGGCATTTAGCAGACGCTCTTATCCAGAGCGACTTACATTGTAGCCAATTATATATTGGTTAAGTACCAAGGGTACAACGGCAGTGTCCTACCAGGGAATCGAACCTGCGACCTTTAGGTTACAAGACCAACTCCTCAGCCATTATACTGCACTGCCGCCCCCAAGAACAAGGTCCCACCTCAGAACCGCTACTCCCCCGGTGCTGAGAGTGCCTTAGGATCTGGACCCGCTGGGGTCTCAAGTGGGGGACTGAAGAAGACAATGAATTTCGTTACTCTTCCTTTGGCCCAGTGGATCCTGTCAAAAGAGCTTAAATTGTGCTCAAGATTTAAAAAAAATAAAAAATAAAAAGATCCAAAGACATATGCGCAAGATTTACACCCAAATTATCTGATTATTTTGGGTGTCATGTGATTGGCAGTTTCTCCGTAATTAGCGCCCGAACCACCTGTACTGTTTTTAACTGTATTTATGGGATAACAAGGACACATGGTGTCTTTTAATGTGCAGCACCTGCTACTTGAGTGCTAATAGCTTCCCCTTGTGCAGAATCTTCAGCCTGCTAAACATGAGTGAGTGAGTGAGCGAGTTAGAAGCCAAGGTGCTTTCCATCTTAACGGTACTCCTTGCAAAGTTGAACAGATGTTCTCTCAGTGGGGAACACCACCCTCTTGTGGCCAAACTCTGCAGTGCAGTGAGAAACCACAGGCGTGAACAAATTGGCTTGAATTACAAGACAGCGGCTGTCCAAAGCTCTCCTTCACCTGATCTACAGAGCGTGGCCAGGTGAGCGCAGTGTGGTGGAAGCCTCACCTGGCCAATCAGCAGTCGCTTCAGATGTTCTGCTCCCATGCTGCGCTTGTCTCTCCACTCAGCCCTCAGAGGAGGTGGTGAAGGAGGTGACGGAGTACAGCCTGAAAACTCTGGAGCAGATCGAGAAAAGTCGCACCGAGGGGAACTACCATGAGGTACAAACCCCCCCCCCCGTGTTCCAGAGGGGTATGCTGAGACACACCTGAGTCAAATAATTACGTGAAATGACTTTTTCCAAACATAAGAGCATAAGCATACACAGTTATCAAAGGCCAGTTATTAAACCTGCAGACACCGTGGCCCTCCAGGACTGGAGTTAAACCTGCAGACACTGTAGCCCTCCAGGACTGGAGTTAAACCTGCAGACTCTGTAGCCCTCCAGAACTGGAGTTAAACCTGCAGGCACTGCGGCCCTCCAGAACTGGAGTTAAACCTGCAGACACTACAGCCCTCCAGGACTGGAGTTAAACCTGCAGACTCTGTGGCCCTCCAGGACTGGAGTTAAACCTGCAGACACTGTGGCCCTCCAGGACTGGAGTTAAACCTGCAGACACTGTGGCCCTCCAGGACTGGAGTTAAACCTGCAGACACTGTGGCCCTCCAGGACTGGAGTTAAACCTGCAGACTCTGTGGCCCTCCAGGACTGGAGTTAAACCTGCAGACTCTGTGGCCCTCCAGGACTGGAGTTAAACCTGCAGACACTGTGGCCCTCCAGAACTGGAGGTGTGGCGCCTGATCTGGAGAGTATGCAGAACTGTGCCAAGCCTGCACACCATGAGGGTCTCTACCTAATGTAGGACCTCATATCCTTTTAGGCACCAGTGACATTCCTGCAGATTACTGATAATTACTGATAAGAAACTTCTATTTTTTGCAACATTATGAGAAAATTTCTTTCAAATGATTTTGGCAAAGCACCGTTGAAATTCTGTTGAAGATTCTCAGGAAACTGCTGGACAGTTTTTATGAAGAAGACTGTAAAATCATTGTTATTCTTATTATTAATAACTGTAACACTATTCACACTGTATCCCAGCTGAGTGAGCTGGTAATGACTATGACTATGTTTGTAAGACACAGGCAGTCAGCATTTTAGTGTAAATTAGTTATAACTAGTTAGATTAGTAAAGTTAGTTATTGATGAGTGATTATTTATTCATCAGTAGCGTTGTCAGTGGTAAAGTGCAACAGTAGTACTGAATCAGGGCTCTGTTATTGGTGGGAAAGCTGCACTTTGTTATTGGTGGGAAAGCAGGGCTCTGTTATTGGTGGGAAAGCAGGGCTCTGTTATTGGTGGGAAAGCCTCTAGCGGTCGCGTCTCCTCCCCGCCCCCCAGGTGGTGAAGCTGTCCAGGGAGTGCCTGGAGAAGCAGGAGCCGGTGCTGGGCGACACCCACCTGCACCACCTGCGCGTGCTGAGCGTGCTCAGCGAGGTCCTGTCCTACCTGCAGTACTTCGAGGAGGCCGCCGGCTACGCCCGCAGGATGGTGGAGGGCTACATGTAAGAGTCGCTGGCGACCGCCGAGATTTCCGCCAAACCGCCCACGCCCCGGTGTTGGGGTCCCCTGCTGGTCCCCGGAGCCGGCTCGGATGGCCTTAGTGTTCCGTTTGGTTAGGCCTGTCTAAAAACGTAATCAAAAGTTAAAATTAAAACTGAGTCAGAAGTTGAATGTGAACTCGTCGGGCTGGTGAAAGCTGCAGATCCTCCTGCAGATCCATGCAAGCCAAACATCGTACCGAAAAATTTCATTTGGCATATTTCACAGAACTAGATGCTGCTTTTAAGAATTCCTAGTACTCAACAGAAATGCAAGTTTGAAGTGTATTTACCTATTTATATATTTATAAATATGTACATTTATCAAGCCCAGGTTTGGTGTAAAGATTCTGAAAACTCATCTCTTTTTTTGGATATCAAAATATAGTTTGAGTTTATATATTGAGTTGATATAGTGAATCTGCACGATTGTCACGTTATCCTAACACCACCCCATTATCCCTACCCCTCCCCTCATCCCTATCCCCTCCCCCTCATCCCTAACCCCCCCCCCTTATCTATATCCCCACCCCTCATCCCTAACCCTCCCCTCTTATCCATATCCCCACCCCCTCATCCCTATCCCCTCCCCTTTATCCCTAACCCCTCCCACTCCTCCCTGTCCCCTCCCCCTTATCCCTAACCCCTCCCCCTCGTCCCTATCCCCTCCCCTTTATCCCTAACCCTCCCACTCCTCCCTGTCCCCTCCCCTTATCCCTACCCCCTCCCCCTCATCCCTACCCCCTCCCCCTTATCCCTAACCCTCCCCCCTCCCTGTCCCTCCCCTTATCCCTAACCCCTCCCCCTCATCCCTATCCCTCCCCCTATCCTAACCCTGCCCACCACAGGAAGCTGTACCACCCGAACAACGCCCAGCTGGGCATGGCGACCATGCGGGCGGGGGTGACGCACTGGCACGCCGGGCTCATCGAAGTCGGGCACAGCATGATCTGCAAAGCCTACGCCATCCTGCTGGTCACCCACGGGCCCTCCCACGCCATCACCAAGGACCTGGAGGTGCCTGCGACCGCGAACTTGGACCCGCTACCGCAGCACAAACAGACAGGGGCAGGGGTGCACTATGAGGGCCAATCCGCTTCCGGATTTTGTGCCAGCTTCTGCTCTTAATGATTTAAATCAGCTCAAACGTATTTTGAGCTTACATTTCTCTAAGCATCAGCTACGACCACAGACTCTGAGTGTATCCTACACATTTTACTATGCTCAAATAGAGGAGTGAACCAGCATAGTTTATAGAGCTGTCAGAGAGATGTAAAACTAAGGTCATTGGTTGGAACAAAAACCAGCACACAGACCAGCCCTCCAGGACCGGAGTTATGCATCCCTGATAAGGGGCTCATTCAACCCAGAAAGCTCACACATTACTCTACTACGAGCGCTGCCCATACACTACACTACCTCATATATCCGCTGTATGAATAATAATAATTCCTGTATAAAGAATAAAGATACAGAAGTTGTGTATGTTGCTCTGAGCAGATAAACACGCCCGCCAAGTGCCTGAGCGCCCGAGTGTGCGAGTGTGCGAGTGCGCTAAAGTGTGCATACTGGGACAGCCTCTCAGTGTCAGCTAAACGGCAGCTATGTGATGTGACCTTTGAGCCGGTTGTTTTCCCTCCGCGGCGCGTGTGACGTGACCCTTGACCCGGATGTGTTTCCTCTGCGCTGCTGGCAGGCCATGCGCATGCAGACGGAGATGGAGCTGAGGATGTTCCGGCAGAACGAGTACGTGTACCACACCATGCGCGAGGCCGCGCTCAAGAACCAGCCCATGAGCATGATGGCCGAGCCTGTGGTCGAGGGCATCAAGAGCCTGTTCCGCAAGAAATGAGCGCCCCCTGCTGGCCAAACGCTGCAATATTCTTCCCCCATGCCTCGATGCGGCATGCCCCCACACCCACTCCCACACCCAGCTCACAGCCTGCACACACTGACAGCCAGGTGACACCTCACACCTGGGATTTTATCCACATTTACTGTGTGTTAGTGCAGTACCCCACCCTCCAACAGACACACACATACACACATGCACTTAAACACACACACACCCTCTACACATACACACACACACACTCACACATACACGCACACACACGCACACACACACACACACACACACATGCACATAAACACACACTCACACATACGCATGCACATAATCACACACACACACACACACACACACACACACACACATGTGCACACTCACAAACACACACACTTCCCTACCTTTCAATCTCTATTAAAAAAACCTCAATTTTAAACACACAGGCTTTACATGACACAAATTTCCAGATGTGGAGTTCGACCATGCATCCCTGTATTGAATAAACTTTCTCACTGTTTCACAGTTGCAATCGGCACCCTTCAGCAGAGTACAGAGTGTGGAATTTGTCACTGTGTGTATGTACGGCCCCCCCGGCCACATGCTTGGCCTACTTGTGGAAATAAACATGTACATAAATTTCATTTGGTCTGAAATTGTTTTACTTCATTTCAAATGCATTCATGAAGATCAAGTTACAGTCAATCAAGTTATATATGGTGACACCTCTCTGTTTTACGAGCCAGGTCAGGCTAAATCTCCCCAGCCACAGTGGCTGTTTGCTCTGATGGATTCTCTATTACCTGTACATTACCACGCAGCTTATCTACTGACTGGTGACTCTGGGCTGAGCGGCAGAGGATGGGGTCCATCCCAGCAGGGAGATCTCTCTTGTTACTGTTTGGGTGTTTTTCTCTTCCTACTGGGGAGTAATTTTTTTCTATTTTTTTTTTTTTTTTTACCTCACTTGCTGGATTTTTGGGGGTTCAGGCTCAGTCCTGCCTAATTTTTCCTATTTCCCATGTCTGTATAGTGTCTTTGAGAGAGTGTTTCTGTAAAAAGTGCTACACAAATACAATTGAGCTGACATACTGGACAGGCACTGCAGCAGCTGAACGTCACCAAACAGAATTTAAAACTAACAGAGGAAGGCTGTCATGGTTATCGACTGTTGGTGGATAACCTGAAATGTTTTTTGAGTTACCACTACGGAGGTAATCCACCACTCAACCTCACGTCAACTCTAACTGACTTAGTAAAAACCACCAACCTGCTTCAGCCCAACAGCTAGTTACATGACTATTAGCAATCTACTTTACATTACAGTGATTTAGCAGACACTCTTAGCCAGAGCGACTCACGCAAGTTTTGCATTTTTATATAGTATCCATTTATAGAACAGGAAATACACTGAAGAAATATAGGTTAAGCAGCTCCTTCAAGGTTACAAAGACAGTGTCATATCTATAATACCAGCAGATGGCGTTATGGTTTTCATGCACTTACCAAGTTTCCTTGTGAACTCTGTTCCTCGGCCAACGCTCAACTAAACTGGCCACTCAGCACGCACTGCTTCAGGAAGCGGCGGGAGTTGGGGCAGACAGAGTTAACAAGATTATTATTTTTCTAAATAGCATGCATCAGGAAAACAGTCTGAACGTCTGCATATAAGTCATTGACGCAGAGTAAGTCTGAATACCGTTAGGTTGCGTAAACCTTGAAATGATTTAATGATCACTTTACAGCGCGTCGAGCTTGTTTTATGTTGTAAACCTACTGTGATTTGACATTGGTAAGTAATCATGCATACTGTGTAATGACAAAAAAAACTATTTGTGTGCGCGCGGCGTGTGCATGTGTGAGCATTGTGTGTTGCTGACCGCCGTTTGTTGCTGTCACAGGGACCAGGTAAATTATGCGCTACTGTAGCACGCGAGGAGGAGTGCAGGGATGGGGATTCCGGGAGGTGCTGTTCTCGGGCTATGCGCCGGACGGGGGGATGTTCATGCCGGAGACCGTGCCCACCCTCACCCCCGACACCCTGAGGTCCTGGGCGTCGCTGTCCTACCCGCAGCTGGTTCAGGAAGTGTGCGCCCTATTCATTCCGGACGATCTCGTTCCTCGCCATGATCTGGATGGTAAAACAACAAAAAACCTTCCGCTCCACTCACTCTAGCAGTCTCTCAAGAGATTCCCGAGATTACACAAATGTACATTTCACAGTATAACGGTTGCTGTCGCATTACTTAGAGTGCAAACTGTCCCATACTGTTATATGGGAATTTAGGACTATAGTTTAGTGACACTGAAAGGATGAACCAGTTTTAGACAGAACATTGACAAGATAATATATATATATATATATATATATATATATATATAATTTGTCAGTGAAGTTCATGGTATGGATTATCTTGTAGTACATACATATGGCCTGAAGCTAATGGAGACATTTTAACATAATTTCCCATTTACAATACATGTGGGCAGAAACAGTGTTTTTTTTTAGTTGAACAGTTGAACTGTTTTTTTTCCCTTCTTTCCCTCCGTCCGTCTGTCTGTCTTGCTGTCCCCAGCCGTTCTGTCTGGTGCCCTGTCTCAGTTCTCGGTCCCCGGGGTGGTGCGCATGGCGCGGCTGGGCGGAGGTCTTTCCGTCCTGGAGCTCTTCCACGGAGAGACGCTGGCCTTTAAAGACCTGGCGATGACCTGCACCACCCGTCTGCTGGACTACTTCCTGCAGCGCGAGAGCAGGCGCGCCACCGTCCTCGT
Source organism: Anguilla rostrata (assembly GCF_018555375.3). Lineage (NCBI taxonomy): Eukaryota > Metazoa > Chordata > Actinopteri > Anguilliformes > Anguillidae > Anguilla > Anguilla rostrata. Next base: position 31,082,802 of record NC_057946.1, on the reverse strand, counting down.
GGGTGAGGGTCTTCTCCGCTCGCCTCCACGCGTTTGTCTGGGCCTGTCAGGTGTCCAACTTCTCTGCGCACAAATACCGATAAGTACAGGATAGCTTTTATCTCAGTAAAGTATATAACATAACATAACATAACATAACGTAAGACGAGAACAGGCCATTCAGCCCAACACTACTCCTCTATTCCTACCACTAAACTGCACTTAATGCTTAGTTTACCTAAAAGCTAAATAGTATCTAACACTGTATCAAGTCGGGCTTTGAACACCCCCAGTGTTTCTGCCTCCACTACATGTCCAGGCAAGCTATTCCACACATTGACCACTCTCTGTGTGAAAACATATTTCCTAATGTCTGTGTGAAATTTACCCGTTGCCAGTTTTCATTCATGCCCCCTCGTTCTGCTAACCGAACTCAACTTGAATAATGTTCTGTAGTTCACTTTGTTAATCCCTTTAATAAATTTAAAAGCCTCAATCAAATCTCCCCTAAGTCTCACAGGATTCAGCGTGTGTGTTTTTCTGTTCTGCTGGAGCAAATGCTTTCAAAACAAACTAATGTGTCCATTTCCATTTGGGTCATTTCAATTCCAAGCATATGGCTACGTTTTTAGAATCCGTCTGCTGAAGATGGATTGGCGGTGTTTGTATCGGTTATGGAGTGCCCGTATGTCCGGCGATGAGTCATCATCCTTCTTTTAGTTGACGTCTGTTGATCGCGAGTTTTAAGTTGTGGGGTCTTTCCCGTTTTTCCCGAGAGTTCGCCGGTTTCGTCGCGTCACGGGCTCCGTTGCCCGAAGCGGCGTAGCGCGGGCGCTGGGTATACGACGCGCCTCTCTGTCCCGCCGCAGGGCTGCGTTGTCCGAAGCGGCGTAGCGCGGGCGCTGGGTATACGACGCGCCTCTCTGTCCCGCCGCAGGGCTGCGTTGTCCGAAGCGGCGTAGCGCGGGCGCTGGGTATACGACGCGCCTCTCTGTCCCGCCGCAGGGCTGCTTTGTCCGAAGCGGCGTAGCGCGGGCGCTGGGTGTACGACGCGCCTCTCTCTCCCGCCGCAGGGCTGCTTTGTCCGAAGCGGCGTAGCGCGGGCGCTGGGTATACGACGCGCCTCTCTGTCCCGCCGCAGGGCTGCTTTGTCCGAAGCGGCGTAGCGCGGGCGCTGGGTATACGACGCGCCTCTCTGTCCCGCCGCAGGGCTCCGTTGTCCGAAGCGGCGTAGCGCGGGCGCTGGGTATACGACGCGCCTCTCTGTCCCGCCGCAGGGCTGCGTTGTCCGAAGCGGCGTAGCGCGGGCGCTGGGTATACGACGCGCCTCTCTGTCCCGCCGCAGGGACGTCGGGGGACACCGGCGGCTCCGCCATCCGCGGCGCGAGGGGGCTCGGGGGCGTGGACGTGGTGGTGGTGTTCCCACGCGGGCGCGTCACCGCCGTGCAGGAGAAGCACATGACCACCTGCCTGGAGGACAACGTGCACGTCTTCGCAGGTCAGAGCAGCCGCTTATCAAATACTCATGAGACCAGACCTGGATGAAATGATTAATTGACATACTTTAAGCCCTTTAAACTTAAGTAAAATTTCTAAGATTACTGATAATTTTAAGGAGACCACTATGTTGAAAATTCTTAGCTGTCTGCCAGAGTGTGTTTTTTAAAATGTTTTTGGCAGCAGATCTTGTTTTATAATAGTAGGTGTCGAATGTTTGGGCCATATGCACTGTCATAAAACAGAGTCTGACTCTGGGAAGGAGGAGCATTGAAGCAAAATGATTTGCAAGCTCTGTGTACGGAAAGTGCATCGCGCTGTCTCTGCGTCCCCAGCGGACGGCAGCTCGGACGACATCGACGTCCCCCTGCGCCGCCTCTTCGCGGATCAGAGCCTGGTGAGGGACCACGGGCTCATGAGCCTGAACTCCGTCAACTGGTGCCGCATCCTGGTCCAGCTGGCCCACTTCCTGTACGCCTACCTGCGGCTGAGCGGCCTGGAGCGGACACCAGGGGGCGCGCTGCCCAGCCTGGAGGTGGTGGTGCCCACGGGCGGCGCTGGAAACATCACGGGTAACGCGGCGCCCCCTGCCTGCGGATGCTGTCATCACATCGGCCCCTGCTTCTCTTCTCTTTCTTTCGTTCTTTCTCCTCTTCCTCTCTCTCTTCCTCTGTGTCGGTCTCATGCACGCTATCATATAATAAAAGGAAGTTCTTGAGAGCTCTTGAAAGGGACAAAGTTCTACACCCCCTTATCTTTCTCAGCTTCACCCTCTATCACATAAACAACTGTCTTTCTGTGCTAATCTTTCTCTATCTCTCTTTCTGTCTCTCTCTCTCCCCCTCTCTCTTTCTTATTTTGCCCCCTCTCTTTATTTTCACACTAATCCTGAATGTTTATAGTTAAAGCAGTATGCTCGAAACCTGCGCACGTCTGTTGCCAGCCGCATAAGCGTAATGTAATGGGGGTAGAAATGACACCCCTATGGCATATGGCTTTGGTCCGGTCCAGGTCTCTCTTTATGCTGCCTGATGGCAGAAACCACTCTCTGTGGGGGTGGCCAACCCTGGTCCGGGAGAGCTGCAGGCACTGATTACAGACCTCGCCTGTGTGTTTGGTCTGAATTGGGTGCTCATACTGTATTTGGCCAAAAACAAAGATTATAACCAGCAGGAATCAGCAGGACCCCTCGAGACCCCAGAACCAGGGTCCCCAGTCACATGTTCCTGCTCCCAGTAAGACCTGGACTGGCTCAAACTGCTCTGCACTGGGAGTGCTGTTTCCACTGCTGCGTTGTATGTTTTCTGTTTTTTTGACGTAATCCCGATTGTTTGTGTCCGTCTTCCAGCTGGCTGTATCGTGAAGCAGATGGGTGTGCCTCTGCGACTCGTTGCCATGGTGAATGCCAATGACATCGTGCATCGGGCGGTGCGGAGCGGTGACTTCTCCATGGCGACCAAAGTCAAGCAGACTCTGGCCTCTGCCATAGACATTCAGGTGCGCTATGAAGTGTCAGGTCATGGCTGTGTGTGCGTGTGTGTGTGTGTGTGTGCGTGTCTCTATGTGAGTATGCATGTGTGTTTGAGTGTGAATGTGTGTGAGTATGTACTGTATGTGTGTGTGTATGTGTGTGTGGGTGAGTATGTGTGTGAGAATGTGAGTGTGAGTATGTACTGTATGTGTGTGTGGGTGAGTATGTGTGTGAGAATGTGAGTGTGAGTATGTACTGTATGTGTGTGTGTGTGAGAATGTATGTGTATGTGCATGCGTGTGAGAATGTATGAGTATGTACTGGATGTGTGTATTTGTGTGTGCACTAACGGGAAGTGTGACTCCTTAGGACCCCTACAACATGGAGCGGGTATTCTGGCTGTTATCAGGGCGGGACGGACTGCTGGTGAAGGGGCTGATGGAGGAGTTTCAGCGTTCTCACAAAATCACACTGCCTGATGCACTCCACAGCAAGGTCAGCACACGCTGCCCCCCCTCCTAACCTCTGCTGTCATCCCCTCATCTCTCCAATCTCTCCATCACACACACACACGCACACACACTCTCTCATTCTCTCCCTCCCTCTCTCTCTCTCTCTCTCATTCTCTAATTCTCTATCTCTCTTTCTCTCTCTCCCTCCCTCCCCAGTTGTCGTCGGTGATGTGTGCCGGCTCGGTGACAGATGAGGGGATTGTGGGGACCATGAGGAGGTGCTGGGAGGAGAATCACTACCTGCTGTGTCCTCACACTGCTGTGGCTGTCTGGCATCATTACCACAGTCCCCTCAGCCCTGGGGAGAACAGGTCAAACACTCCCACACACACACACAGACACACACACACACACACACACACACACACACACACACACACACACACACACATTCGCTCGCTCTCTCTCTCTTTCTCTCCCTCACACACACACACACACACACACACATTCTCTCTCTCTCTCTCTCTTTCTCTCTCTCTCATACACACACACACTCTCTCTCTCACACACACACTCACGCACTGACACACACTCTCTCTCACACACATAGACACACACACACACACTCTATCTCTCTCTCACACACGCACACACACACACATTTTCCAACTTTACCTCATAATTCCATCCTAGGTGCTGCACACCTTGCTTCTCTGGCAGGAGGTGCTGAATGAGCAAACTCTCCCTGTCCCAGGTGTTGCATAGCAACCGCATCACCTGCCAAGTTCCAGGATGCGGTGCAGAAGGCGGGGCTGACTGTCGATGTCCCGGAGGAGGTGCAGGCCTTGGAGAAAATGGCGACGCGCTACGAGAAACTGGAGCTGGGTGAAGACTGGGAACGCAGGCTGAGGGAGCGCATCGAATCCGTCACCTCCATCCGGCAGCGCGGGGCGTTGTTTTACTCACCGGTGTAAGCAATTAGGTGAGGAATCTGAGAGCGTGGGGGTAGGGGGGGCGGTGTTTTACTCAAGGGTGTTAACAATCTAGTGAGGAATCGGATTGTGTGGGACCTTGTTTTACTCACCAGGGCAACCATTCCGGTGAAGATTCAGACATTGTGGGGCTTTGTTTTACTCATCGGTATACGCAATGCAGTGAGTAATATAGCCAGAGATGTGGTGTAATTGGTGAAATTCAAGAACCGAGACTGTGATACAAACAGAAGCACTTACAACCATTCTGTCCTTAGACATGTTGTGATTTTATAAGATTTTGCGCATTTTAAACAAACAATATAAGTTAATAAATAAACAAATCGAATTGTGTTTATTTTGAATTGCATTTCAATGTAGTTTCCAGTAAAAAAAAAAAAAAACCTTTTCAGTGGGTCTTTTACGTTTTTCCTGTATTGGCTGCAGCAGAACTGTGGGTCTGAGTTAGGTGGGTAGTTAAAACACAGTAATCAAGTTCTGCTGTCCAGCCCTAGTTAGTTTAGGCACGCTGTAGCCGTCGCATGTATTCTGCTTTTCTTACCGGACTCCACGTTTGGGGTTTTTTGGGGTTCGCCCAGAGTAAGGTGCTTTTGCGGAGGAGGCTCCTGAAATGGCGTGTGTCTTTGCATCATTTCAGGAGCTGTCTGTGTGTCGAAATGTTTCTGTACCGTAGAGCAGCGGTTCTCCAACCCTCTTAAGGCCAAGACGCACTTAATGCATGAAAGCACTACCCGCCATTTTTATTCAAATTTAGCAAGATTTATGTTCAAACACGGAATTAAACGGATAATTCATTTTTTGGTTGCTTTTTTCAAGGTTACTTCAGTTTTAGTGTATGTTTTTGATTGGCTGAGATTGGCTTTTTTTGTATGCAATGAAGCACATCTTGCATATTTAAAAATGTTCCTGAGGACAAGCTAGCATACAGTGGCTGGTACAGAGTCATTTGGGGGTTCAGGGTCTAGAGCAAGAAGATAAAATAGTCAGTTAACATTACATTACATTACATTACATTCATTTGGCAGACGCTTTTATCCAAAGCGACGTACAAGAAGTGCATTTTCATGATCGTAGACAACTGCTGAACACGGGTTCAGTAAGGTACAATTACTTATTTTGTACAGCTATTTCTAGCTGAGAACAATGAACACTATCCTGGTCTAACATCTGCAAAGCCAAACTAGGCAGAAGATTAAGCTAGAGTATTAGGACAAATACAGTTAACCAATGAAATACCTGCATGGGCTGATCCAGAATTGATTGCCAGTTAGCCCCTCCCAGGACCTAGTGTTGCTGTGCTCTGTCCTGCCTGTCCTATCTCTGTTCAGCCTCCTCAGGCTGATAAGGTTTATTACTGCATCATGTGATGCCCACTGCCGTGGCCTTGGAGCGATGATGTCATAGTTCATCATGACTCAGCGATGTCCTCCGGCTACTCTGAGGTCATTGATACAGGTCAGGTGATTTCTGGTGCACTCTGTCACATGGACAGGCCCGCAGGCATACACACACACACACACAAATTAACATTGGTCCTTTGTCTAGTATGTGTGCTTGTACTCTATGTGAGGGGGGGAGAGAAAGTGTGTGTGTGTTTGAGTGTGTGTGAATGTGAGTGTGTGTGTGTGTACTGTCTGGGAGGGGGAGAGAAAGTGTGTCTGTGTGTGTGTGTCAGGGTTCCCACTCGTCCTGAAAAACCTTGAAAACCTGGAAATTTATCGACTAGTTTTCCAGTCATGGAAAACACCTGGAAAATTAGAAAATGTACAAAATGTCCTGGAAATATTTGTGAGGTCCTGGAAAATTGTAGGCTAGGCTATGGTCCATGTTTCATGTCTGCAGGTCTAAGTCAAGGAAATTGTCCTTGAAAAGTCCTGGAAAATGATTTCCTAAAATGAGTGGGACCCATGGTGTGTGTGTGTGTGTGTGTGTGTGTGTGTCTCCAGGACCTATTTTTGGAGTTGTGAGATGTATTATTCCCATGGAAAAAGTGTTAATTGCCTGTGTGTTTAAGGTGTTAACTTGATGCTAACTGTGTAGATTGTACGTCTCAAATCAAATCAAACTGTAGCCATAGTTCTGAGACAGATTTACTTTACCATGTTATCACATGCAAGCGTATTTTCAGATTTAAAAAAATAATAAAAAATGGAACAGACCCCAGTGAACACAGCCAGAACACAGAGGCACTCTCACAAGTCTTTATTAATTAGTGGTCTTCCTCCACCTCCTGTACTTTACAACACGTCGCTATCATTGAAATTTTTTATACACAGATTTACATCCATTTGCAATGCGGTCATTATACAGGGGTATGTATTTATGTCGCTGATTGATTGTACATCCCTGGAAACTAAGAGCCTGTCCTGAGCCCGCCGTACGCGCGGCTCATTGGTGGAGCCGATGAGGAGGGGCGTGGCCAGCCAGGTGCAGGAGCCTCACCAGGAATTCGGCTCCCAGGCCGGGGTTGCTGATTTCCGATTGGCCGGCCAGGTCGTTTTCGCCGTCCCCGGCTACGCAGGATTGGTCGAAGCTGCAGCCCTCTAAAGAAACGGGGAGGACATTGGCATTTAGACAAACGAGAACATGACCATGGATGGGTACAAATGCACTTTGCCTCCCAAAAAAGCAAAACATCTATCCTTATTGGTTACTCTGCAGGTGGCATTAGGATATCCATCCATCCATCCATTATCTATACCCACTTATCCTGGGTAGTGTCGCAGGGGGTGCTGGAGCCTATCCCAGCATGCATTGGGCAAGAGGCAGGAAGGCATTAGGATATAAAGCATAGAAAAGAGGCGTGAAACTCATGATCTATGACCCACGCGTGGAAATACTGCCCTTCCCTGAGTGTGGCACATCGGTGCAGAAATGCACAAAACATTCCATAGACCCCCGGTATGGCCTACATCAAATCAAATCAAATCGGTTTTGTTTGCATCGCGCTTTTTACAGAGAACTGTCACAAAGTAACAGAAGGTAGATTGGGGAAAAAAAACGTAGACCTGAACCCCCAAAGAGCGAGCAGTGAGGTGGGAAGTGGGGAAGAAATCCTGGGAGGAACCCGGCTATGGGGGGGGGGCAAGCCCGTCCTCCGCTGGCCGGCCCAGACGCGAACAACGCAGATGGGACCCCAGAAAGAGCCGGATGCTTGGGAATGGGCGGAAAAGTGCCAAAAAATAGACGCGTTGGTCAAGCAGGCTCCTGAGGGGTGTAGTTCCAGCCCCAGTATTTTTAGCCAGCGTTGAGTTGGCTTTTATCGTTGCCTCCAGTTGGACCCTGTCTACGCAGGATTGTGATTTGTCATAAGAATTAACTGACCATTAGTTTATAAGCAAAGCACATAAGCGGAAGCTTGCCTCACATCAGTGTCACACTGGCAGGATGAGAGTACTAAGTCTGATGAGTGAGGCTAGCTACATACTACTGTAGGCTATGAGTCTGATAAGTAAAGCCTGACAGTGCTATAGGTTATAAGTGAAGCTAGCCTCACCGTGCTGTAGATTATGAGTGAGGGTAGCCTCTCAGTGCTGTAGGTTATAATTAAGGCTAGCCTTACAGTGCTGTAGGTTATAAGTGAGGCCAGCCTCACAGTACTGTAGATTATGAGCCCGATTAGTGAGGCTAGCCTCAGTACTGTAAGTTATAAGTGGGGCTAGCTTCACAGTGCTGTAGGTTATGAGACTGATTAGGGTGGCTAGCCTTACAGTACTGTAGGTTATAAGTGAGGCCAGCCTCACAGTACTGTAGGTTCAGAGTACAAAAGGGGCCAGCCTCATAATGCTGTAGATTTTGGGGTTCTGACCTGAGTCGCAGCACACGCCCGGCGCGGCGCAGCGTCCCTCCTCAGACCCGCAGGGTTTCCCTCCAGCCTCGCAGGGGGTGGGCAGGTAGTTCTCCTCCATGCAGCGCGCCGTCTCTGGGGAGCCCACCCAGCAGCCCAGCCCCTCGCCGCAGCAGATACTGGGGCCAAAGCAGCGGCCCCTGTCCCCGGGGCCACACGACAGGCACTGGGGGCCAGGCCAGGGTGGGAGAGGGGGGGAGAGAGACAGGGGGAAGAGAGAGGGGAGAGAGAGAGGGCAGAGGGAGGGGGAGAGAGACAGGTGGAAGAGAGAGGGCAGAGGGAGAGGGGAGAAGGGAGGGAGAGGGAGGGGAGGGAGAGAGAGGGGGCGAGAGGAGGGGAGGCAGAGACAGGGCGAGAGAGAGAGTGAGATAGAGGTAGAGAAAGGGAGATAGAGGAAGACAAAGATGAGGGGGGGAGAGGAAAGCCAGGTATAGAGAAGGTAGAGAGAAAGAGAGATGAAGAGAGGGAGAAATGCAGGGAGAGAAGAAGAGAAAGGGGGGAGGGAGAAACGGGGGAGAGAGAGGGGGGACAGAGGGAGAGAGGGTGAGAGAGTTCCACTAGGAAGTAATGCAATACCCCCACCCCTCCCGACACACATACAACTTTTTGTCCCTTTGTCATCATTTCTCAAGGAGTCCCAGGTGTGAAAAATGCACAGGTGCAGCAGAACTGCGGCTTGTGGAGTATAATTAGCGTAGATACTCATTTACACGCACAAAACCAGAATACATATCATTTAGCCTTCAACCTACCTCATGTGCGCAAATGTCATGAAATTACCACTGACAGCTTACATAATTTTACAGTTTCTCACAAAATTTACAGTAGGCTGTGCAATAAGACATCAAATCTTACAACACTGCCATATACTAAACAGTAAAAGCCCTCTAGAAAAGCTGGAATTATTTTGTCAAAGGCAAAATGTCTGGTTCAGGAGCCTTTGGGCACAGGCTAACACACAACCAGCTGTACCCCTGACAGTCAACAGCATGAATTCTACAAAACCAATGAACCTCTTGTCCAACAAGCCCTCAAACCCCTATGCCCCCCAAACCCCCCCTGTCCCCGCTGCCTTATGCTGTACCTTGCGTGAGGGGTATTCCTCCAGGGATCTTTTGCCCCCGATGGGGCAGTTGGAGATGTAGCAGGCTGAGCAGACAGACAGCAGGCTGAGCAGACACATGGACACGGCGGCTCCCGACATGGCTGCGTGGAAAGAGAGAAAGAAAGAAAAAAGGGAAGGAAGAAGTAAGACGGGATGACACGAGAAATAACAGAGACGGAACACGGGATTAAGGTTTTCACAGCATCGGCCGTTCCGTTCGAAGCTCAACACAACGCTCGGACAAAAGATGTCATTTCCAAATAAAAACAAAAAAAAAAAAACAAAGAACATATCTCAGTTAAACTGAAGTCTAAGAAATAAGAGTTACGTTATAGTGAGACTCTAAAAATGCCCCAGAGAAGAGCTGCCCGAATTCTCCTTTCTCACATTCACCGGTAAAAGTGCGCCAAATCCCGACACAAACGGCTAGCACACGTACAGACGAAAGCTCAACGGCTAACCGCTACAAGAACAGAAGAAGAGAGCGAGAGAGAGAGAGAGAGACTCACTGCGTTTTTTGGTTCTCGATGCAAACGGAGCGAAGGAAAAAGCCTTTTTTGGGTTCTGGCTTGGACGAGCCCGCTTATGTAGCCCTGCACGCCGGCCGAGGCAGTGACATTGGCCTGATTCCGTCACTTAAGGTTAATGAGCGAACTTTAATTGCCGCGGCGATAATCAGAGTTCCTGATTAGGCCGCAGGAACGGGCAGCGCCGCTTTGCCGCGTTTGGTCGGAGGTCGGGGGACGATAGCCATTAGAGACAGACCCGCGGTCGTGACTGCACATTTTACCAGGCGGGAACGAAGTGCGCGGAGTTATTAGCGTATAATAATGCTTTTCCGTGCGTCTGTTGCACATATTTTGTCACATTCTTGCCCATTTATTTCAGCCGGCGTATAGCGGCGCTCGTTCCATAGCCCCATTGTCTGCAAAATGTTACAGAAAGCCACTCTGAAGGTGAATTCTGCGTCTGATGTGACAGCTCTGTACTGCCGGTGATCTTGAATCTGAAGATGAGTCTGAATTTGAAAGTTTAAGATATGCTTTAATTATATGTTTAAAAAACTGCACACTTTGTACAATACAGATGGTGGTGAAAAAAAGAAATTGAGAAATTGACAGTGTTTTGACAGTGGACGCTTCCATTGGTGTCCAAACTACAGATCTGGAAAGAAATTGGGAGACCACATCAAATTTTCAGTCCCACAGTTTGTGGGTGTGTGTCAGTCTGTAATATCTAGCTTTTCGTATTCTTTCATGACCACATTTGATTTTAATTCAAAATAGAAATATTGTCACTCAGAAGATTTATTTGCGGAAAATGACAACTAGTCAAAATACTGAAAATACAATGTTGTTATACATTGTTATAAAGAGTTGTTATACATAAGTTTAAACCTATAAATAAATAATAAAAAGGACAATGTCTTCCCTTTGGGAAGGGTTCAACAATGAATATTTGGTGGAGTAACCACTTCTTCAAGAAATATGGGATGGTCTCTTAATTTTCCATAGCTTGAACATGGGGTGTGTTTTCCTGGCATGGTTTGGTTGCACTCATACTCTCAAAAGTCAAAGTCAATGTCGACCATTACTTAGTGGTCCGGATAAATCGTCTTTTCAGCATGGTAATGCATCTCCTTCCTGCAGAGATGGGAGATGGGAAGATGACAGTGCCCCCTTTCAGAAAAGAGTAGGTTTGAGGACCATGACACTGACACAGTCCACATGCCTTCTTAGTCAGAGATCTAAATGGCAGTATGCTGACATGTACTGAGGAATATATGCGGAGTGCCTTAGCATATTTAAAAGTGTATTTCCATTGCCTAATGGATATATGTGGGATATGTCTAATGATTCTATCAACCCTTTGAAGTGTAAGAACACAAATATGTGATCAGAATGTTCTTAACTGAACATTTTGCTGATGTAACAATCACTGCTGGAATTGAGAACATCGACTTAAAATTTTGGAGGAAAAAAAACATTCCAAAAAACCTTTACTAGGCACGTGTGCTGACCCAACACCCTATTAAGTGACTTTATATCAGTGTTTTCATTTTTTTCACTACCTGTACAACTAAAATAAATGTGCATGTGGTTTGTACACACCACAGAATATAGGCAACCAGAATGTTAGTTATTTTATGCAAATTAAACATTTTGAGTGGGAATAGTTCCCATAACTAATCTCATGGAATAGGCTTGAGGCCTATACATGTTAAAACAATCTGCCAAGGATTTTACTCTTCATGTTATTCAATGCAGTGGCCTATTATTATGGATGTTGGTGAGGTGAAGATGGGTGACAGTACGCAGAGATAGGTAAAATTTAAAATAAGCAGAGACTATGGAGTTTCCCCTTGGGACCTAACCGACGGCACAGACTGAGCTGCCCACCACCCCGGGACGGCTTGTTAATCACTTATCGCTCGTTAAAGTCTAATCACGCTCATGGCGGTTGAATTAAACATGCAGGCGTTTCGCTAACTGAATCCTGCCCCCGGGTCAGGGTGACATCTGCCTTCTCTCCAGCCCCTTCTTCCCGAATAAGTCACACTGGCCATATACTTGGGGTCTCCCACGGACATTATGCTGGGGTCTGTCTGCACATGCATGTGCCTGACCACGCAGCTTTGGGCTGTTGCCTATAGAAACAATGCAAAGCTTTGGTCGAACAAGACAGCAGCGTCGATATTAGCATATTTTAACGTGTACCCAATAAAGAGGCCACTGAGTATATGCAGAGCAGTGTGTGTGTTTTTGGAGACTTGACACACAATTTTTGTTGCCTTGGCTCTGTACTGCAGCATATTGGATTTGAAATGAAGCAATGCGAGGGGACTGTGTATTAAAAGTGTGCCCTGCGATAGATTGGCGGCCTGCCCAGGGTGTATTCCTGTCTCTCTCCCTATGCATGCTGGGATAGGCTCCAGCACCCCCGAGACCCTGGTCAGGATAATCGGGTTTAGGTAATTGACGTATAAAAGGGGTCCCAACATGGAGCACTGGGTATGGATGTAAACACCCTTAACTTAAAGCTGACAGTCTGCATTTTAACCCCATATTCATTGTTTTCATTTCGACCCCATTGTGCAGGAGTATAGAGCCAAAACAACAAAAAATGTGTCCCTGTCCGAACACTTAAAGTTACGGACTGCACTGAGTATACCTGAATGTTGCTGGGGATGCAGGCTGGATGTGGAGTGCGTGTTTGCCAATATTTTCTCTGAGGCTAAATGTAATGCGGTCTCCCGAGATCCGCGTTGAGTCACCCGCCTCGTGGGGCAGCGCGCGAGTAAACAGTCGCCCTGATCCGCCGAGACCGAGGACAGGCGGAAAAACACCGACAATGCAGCGCATAACGAAAACAGGACAACATCTGCTAAGAAATAATGATAATAGTAAACGCTAAATAAACAAACTCTAAGAAATAGTCATATTTTCACAGAGCAGTCCTGTGTTTTCTTTAGGCGAGCATGGTGAATGCATTAAGATTCTTTTGCTCAATTGAAATTTTCATGCTGTCGCTATCAAGCGATTTTCTGCCATTTTTCTGATGTTATTCCTGTATGAGGCCCACGCGTCTATTATGACGTACCGTATATCATTATAACAGCCTTTATTATTCGTTATGAATTTATGGATCTTGACCAGGTCAATAAGTTAATGATTTTATAAAGCACATTAACACATCTTTAGCAGAATGAGACAGGATCTTTGCTGTTGCAATGATAAATGCCTAATTAGCACTTTCCTCATCAGCAATTAATTTTACTTTGCTGACGGAAATGTGTGTGTGCGTGTGTGCGTCTGCACTGTGCAGTGGTATTATACGTGTTGGGAATGTTAAGCATTGCAGATGATTAAGCTATAGAAAATTACAAATAAAATAAAATATAAAATGTAATCCTTGTGTCTTAGTTTAGCCCATATATACCTTGATGCGATACCCCTTTCTGATGCTGGGCCGTTAGGCAGGTTCCTGGGCGCAAAACATAACTATGGGAAATTAGGGGCCACAAACAGGATGGGTCCTCGTGCAGTCCAGCTAATCGGGTTTTCTGCACTCCTGTCCCCAAGTGATTTGGACTGGGACTTGCGGTTGAGCTCGTACCAGAGTGCCTTCTAACCTTTCCCCAGCAGAGGGAGCCATTTCCCTGCTTCACTGAGAACCTCCACCACTCGGCCCCTGAACTCCCTGAGTAGAGGGAAACAAAATTATTATTAAAAAAATATGTGTGCTGTTTTTTTTCATAATATATATGTATAGGCCATGTGTAGTCTTTGGTAGGTCTTTGACTCGATGAGATATGTCACTTTTGGTATACCCGGAATATTGAGAGTAAAGGACACTGGATATTCTATATTTCTCAATGACTTGGCTATTTGTAAGCCTAACACAGGAAATATGATACAATATATAATTTGAGTGTAAACAGTTTAGGATTGTATGACCAGTCTTTACTAAGTTTGTTTATTAAGTGCTGTCAGTTATATTCCGCTAATTAAGCTGAATACAATGTTATAAAAAGATGCTGACAAGTCCGCCATCCTATCATATATAAATTCACGTTTCTCTAACAGCGCCTGAAAATTATTGGAGGACTACAGCCTGATCGAATAGCTCAATATTAACATGTTTTTGCCTTGGGAAGTGCTACATGGTGTAGGCCTGCATTCGCTGATAGCCAGTATAGGCTGTTTGGCCGTCTTAAAACGTTGAGAGAAAAGGTTTGAATAAACAACAGACGTCTGCCGCGTGTAGACTTTTATGAACAATGAAATGTAAATACTGCTTCAAGGAAGCTTCCCGGTTTTCACTTCCCGGTGAGCACAGAGGCACCGGCGGAGGTCTGCCCGCCGACTCTGTTCAACCAGCCGGCTCCTCCCTCCCTCTGTCGGTCGAACCACACCTGCGCACGGTGAGCCCCAGCAAAGATGGCCGCTGTTCTGTAGTCGGACTGCGATCAGCCAGCAAGTGTTTTCCCGAAGTCAAAAGTCACCGATAAGCCGGCTGTCACGGGAGACTGAGCGAGAAGAGACATCGGTACGCCGTGGAGTACAACTGGGACACGGCGGTGTGACTGCCAGTCGGTTTCGGCGGTCGGAGTGAGAGTTTCTGCTAATTATACCCGCAGCCTGCGTTCAACCCCGGCCAGACTTTGACAGCGGGTTGTTCCGCACTCGTCGACAGACTTTAGGGGGTCGTCGCGGTGGCGTAATGTGTCACAGGTAAGGGGACACGACAGGTTTCGTGTGTACTCGTCGTTGTTTAGTTATTTGTTTTTCGGCGAGTTAATTCGATCTTGCTTCTACCCTCATCGTGACTGTCAGCTGACACGTAGCCTAGCTGATGTTTGCTCGGCGCGGACACTCGACTGGTGATGGGCCAATAAAATAAAGATAACAAACAAGAGGGCGATGTCGGAACGAGTCCTTATTGTTTAGTAATTGGTGACTAATTTCTCAGTACTGTCACTCGCAGTTGTTCACTGGCAAGGGGTCTTAAGAGCAATGATGTAGGCATAGCCTACGTTCATCGCGCACAGGGATAATGTACAACGTCAAATAGGCTATGTTTCACATAGATGTCAGCGAATATCTTGTGCTTTATTGATACAATTCCCAAACGAGGCCACTTTATGATGCTAATTCTTATTGTATTTTGTTTTCTAAATGTAGGCTATGCTGTTTTGATGTTTGATGCTGAAGTGCCTTTCTTTGTTGTTGCGTGCTGACTCCTCCCCTAAGAGATAGCCTACCCTACTGTACTAGGCTATAAACGGGCGAAAAAATTATAATCCTCCACATTCTCACCCTTAATCCCTTTCACCCTCCCCCACTGCCCGACCACTTTCGTACTGCATTTATCCTCTTTCTCTATCCTTCACTTTGCTCGGGGCTCTGTCCGTTCTTTGTGTGCGCGGTTACGTGTGCGCCCTGCCAAATTCTGTGCCCTAACAAACTGGCCGGGGTGAATTACCCTGTGGTGCGACGCGCAGTGACACTCCGGCGCGGTCCCTTTATTACGTCATGCTCTGTGCCGTCCTGTCCTGGCTGCGGTGTAGTCTTGTATCTCGCGCAACTTTGTGAGGTGAGTCAGGTTTCGGGTGAGCGTGGTATAACAGGCGATTAGACCCCGATGGAGCTCAACGTTTTGACTCATTAACATCGACCAGAAAGCGAATGATGCTGCATCAACCACAGCCGCGACAGTAATAATAATATAAACGACTAGAAATCTTTCCTTAGCCTACATTATGACAGTAAAGTACTTGCTTTGGCATAAATTGGCTAACCAATGGTGTTGAGAAGTAGAACGTGATGGAATTGGCATATAATGTACAGGGGTTCAAAGTCCTCTTGAGCATAACGTTTTATTGGCAGTTCCAAATTTACTTAAGTGATTTGAATTAAAAAAAAAAAAAAAAAGATTATAATCTTCGTCTAGTTGTGGTTTGGAGTGATCACTAAGCATGAGTCAGCCTTGTCACGTATCTGACAGATGTGACCACCGGCCTCTACTCAGTGTTACAAAGGTGATATTCAGTCCGAAATGCATTCTCATGCTAGTAAACTTTGTATTTAATTAACATGGTCTTACATTTCAGAGAACTTCCTGATGAGAGTGGCATAAAAAGTGTACTGCCCTGGCAGCACCCCTGAATTATGCAATATGTGAGCAAATAAATGCTGTGTGTGTGTGAGGAGAGAGAGAGAGAGAGGGAGACAGAGTATATGTGTGTTTGCCTGCGTGACCATGTGATGCGTGTGTGCAAATATATATTTGCAATCCCTAACCTCAGTGAAAGGGACTGTTGAATCCATCTATATTCAGTGAAGTTATGGTGCTTAAACGGTTGTCGTGGAGAGACTGGTAGGCCTCTCTTTACCCAGGTTTCTCAGGCACTCTGTCTCGAATCCCGCGTCCTCGCCCAGGATCACTGCCCGGACCGTCCTCACCTGCTCTGTGCTGTCGCTATTTTTTTACCCCTCTCCCATCTCCGCGTGTCACCACGGCTGAACACTGAAGTCATGTCGCCGCTGCTCTGTCTTAGCACTCACTTTGCTACACCTGAGGCGAACGGGTGTTTCCACGTGAAATTTACCTGCGCCCGACGTGCAGTATGTTCGCCAGCTCCAGGTACAGCCGGAGAGTAGCCCCCCAGCGTGGGCCGGTAAAGCACATGAAAGTGTTTTTGTTTAAAAAATAAAATTGCCGGAGTGTCAGAATGGATCATGGTTACTTTGCATGGTTTTAGTCGTACATCACAGATAAGCTCATCCTGCCACAGTCGTGTTGCTGCATGCTGGGTCCACAGGTAGCTGTGCGAGTCTGCATTGTTCTGCACCGTTCTTTTGTTGTGGACCCTCTGAAACAGGAACAACAAAGGCACAAGCCTCCGGAATTCATTTTCAATTGTCAGACCAACGGCACCAGTTCTGCTGGTTGTCCTCTTCACGGATTTAAAAAAAGAGGCTCCTGCTTATGCTAGCTTAGCTATCAAAGGCTAAAACCACATGTCTATGAGAAGCAAGCAAATGTTTGACGAGGAATTATTTGCCGAGTTTGACCCAAGGCATTTTGATGGCTTGGTTTATTAGTTTATGTGGGCGTCGCCTTTGCAGGATAAGTTCAGCTGAAGATGCTCCTGGGTCAAGTCCGCCTTGAGCTGTATATGAGACTAACGGGTGTTTCCACGTGAAATTTACCTGGGCCCAACGTACAGTATGTTAGCCAGCTCCAGATACAACGGGGGACTAGCCCCCCAGCGTGGGCCAGTAAAACAGGTGAAAGGCAAAACCTTTTATAAAATAAAATTTGCTCCCATTTGCTTCCTAACAGGCAGCCATTTTGGATCAATTGTTTGCAGCCTGAGGGCTCTCCAATGGGGAAACAGCAGGGCCATATTTTGGGCTCCTATTTTGGTCTTGGCCTCTTGGAGTGTAATACTGGCCTGGCAGAGGTCAGGAAAATGCATCCAACCAACCCATTCTCCTCCCATTCTAGAACAATGGCGGCCGTGTAGTGTATTTATAATGGCCTAAATTTACAAAACAGACGAGGAAAATATGGGGTGTGAAAATCAGTATGATCAGCAGTGTAAGGTGAGTGGATGTGGGGAAACCTGTGGTGGAAAGTCCACTTTACCTCACGTGGCTGAGCATTCCAGATCTAGACCAGTCTCCTGTCTGGTCGTCCATGTTGCTGCAGAAATAGTTAATGAAATTTAGTCCTCAGCCTTGTTTGTTTACCAGGAGTTATACACCATTCATTTCACTCCGACATTAAAAGCTTCATCTAACTTGTATCGGAGTACAAAACAGCACAACATGGAAATGCTCAGCAAATTTCGTCCAACAGACGCTGTATGAACTCCTGTGTAGCAGCCACAAAGGACTGTCTGACTCACCAGAACAGGCCTGGACTGTGAAACCAACAGAATGGTAGGACACTGCTGTTGTACCCTTGAGCAAGGTTCCTGAACTTAGCCTGCTTCAGTATGTATCCATATGTATGATGTATTGTATGCATAAATTGATGCTATGCTACATGCATAATAGCATAAGAGCCTCTGCTATATGCCAGTAGTGTAATGTAAAGACAGTCTGCTGGGAGATAGTCTACTCGGCATACAGACTCTCCTTGTGTATCACTATGGGCTGTATCAATGCAAATGGCTGCCGTTTGGGTTACGCGGTGTCCCTGACTGTGAGAGTGGACCTGACTGTGAGAGTGTTCCTGACTGTGAGAGTGGACCTGACTGTGAGAGTGGACCTGCCTGTGAGAGTGGACCTGACTGTGAGAGTGGACCTGCCTGTGAGAGTGGACCTGCCTGTGAGAGTGGATCTGACTGTGAGAGTGGACCTGCCTGTGAGAGTGGACCTGCCTGTGAGAGTGGACCTGACTGTGAGAGTGGACCTGCCTGTGAGAGTGGACCTGCCTGTGAGAGTGGACCTGACTGTGAGAGTGGACCTGACTGTGAGAGTGGACCTGACTGTGAGAGTGGACCTGCCTGTGAGAGTGGACCTGACTGTGAGAGTGGACCTGCCTGTGAGAGTGGACCTGACTGTGAGAGTGGACCTGCCTGTGAGAGTGGACCTGCCTGTGAGAGTGGACCTGACTGTGAGAGTGGACCTGCCTGTGAGAGTGGACCTGCCTGTGAGAGTGGACCTGACTGTGAGAGTGGACCTGCCTGTGAGAGTGGACCTGCCTGTGAGAGTGGACCTGCCTGTGAGAGTGGACCTGCCTGTGAGAGTGGACCTGACTGTGAGAGTGTCCCTGACTGTGAGAGTGTTCCTGACTGTGAGAGTGGACCTGACTGAGAGAGTGTCCCTGCCTGTGAGAGTGGACCTGACTGTGAGAGTGTTCCTGACTGTGAGAGTGTTCCTGACTGTGAGAGTGGACCTGACTGGGCGCGGCTCGTGTGGGTTTTGACGTGGGTGCAGCGTTGCTCCCTCCTTGCGTGAGTACGAGGTGATCGCCGGTTTAGGGACTGTTGTCGTTCAGGGCTGTTCCCGTTCGGGACGGTTGTTTAGCCTGACCTGGGCGTGAAGCTCGGTGGGGCGAGCGTTCACATAGCCAGCTGTCTGTTCCATGTGTTCAGGAAGTTAATCTTCTGTGTGTGTGTGTGTGTGTGTGTGTGTGCGAGAGAGAGAGAAAGAGGGAGAGAAGGAGGGAGGGAGAGACAGAGGCAAATAGAAAGTGAAGCAGGCCTATAAAGAATGAGAGAGAGACAGAGGCTGAGACAGAGAGATAGAGCGGGAGAGAGAGAAAGAGAGAGATAGAGAGACAGAGAGAAAAGAGTAAGAGCTGGAGAGAGACAGAGACAGATAGAGAGAGAGAGACAGAGAGACATTATACTACATTTATTTAGAGAGAGAGACAGAGCGAGAAAGAGAAAGAGACAGAAGCAGGCTGAGAGAAAGAGAGTGAGAGACAGAGCGAGAGAGAGGTGCAATTTGTTTCTCTGTCTGCATGCCTGCGGGGGGAATCCATGCATTCCAGGGCTGCGTGGCATAGCGCAGCGACGCAGCTGCAGGGCCCTGCGTCTGCATGCGTGTCTGCCTGCGCGTCTGCCTGCGCATGCTCTCCACGCCCCCGCACACCCGCGCACACTCTCCGCACACCCGCGCATACTCTCCACACACCCGCGCACACTCTCCACACACCCGCGCATACTCTCCACACACCCGCGCACACTCTCCACACACCCGCGCATGCTCTCCGCACACCCGCGCATACTCTCCACGCCCCCGCACACCCGCGCATGCACTCGCGCATGCACCCGCGCGTGCTCTCCACAGGGCGGCGTGCGCTCGTCTCCTGCCCCTTTCAGCAGGACTGTTACGCGCTCTCGAACCCGTGCGGACCCCGGCCTGGCTCAGAAAGGCTCTCTGTTTAAACCCCCGGCCTGCTGTTCTGGGTCATTCTGGTTAAAACCAGAGATGTACATCGTCATAGACTCACAGGCTGGAGGGATAATTTCACTGTATTCATATGCTCCTCAATGATTCCCCCCTTTTTTTTCTCCCCCCTTTTTTCTCTCCATTTTGGAATGGAATGCCCAACACTGCAGTAGAGGACAAGGATTTTTGTTTAACCCCTTAAGTCATGTTTATTTGCATTTATAATGTTTTTTATGGTGAAATTTTCAGTCCATCTGGTCGCACAGTATGCTGTTTGAAAGTGTTGAAACTCACGGTTCTATTTCTATAAACTATTTTACAGTGCCAGTGTTCTGGTGGCAACAGTTCCTTATTTCGTAACATGTGCGGAGGCAGAACAGGCTTGGGGGGGTCCTAACCTCCTATGCATTTTGGAAATCCAGAGGCCACACAAATCACAGTAAAGTTGGGGCTCTTATGATGGCAAAGGTCAAACAAAAACCAGTGTAGTTTTTAGCCTCCAAAATGTGCTAACTGGGTGAAATATCGAATGCCCATTGTTTACACACAAAAAAAAAATATGTGAGGTGATTTGGAAACAGATATTCTCTTTTCGTGACTCGATACCATGATACCCACACAGTGTGGGACATTGACTAACATTTCCACCTTCCCAACCGCTTTGGAGCCGACTGGCGTTGCCTCACCATCTGAACTTGGTCAAATAAACGACAACCCTCACAACTGGGATCCAGCAAGTCAGTCTGGCTCCAGCTGTAGAGTAGAAGACATCCCTCTCTCTCTCTGTCAGCGACCAGCCTTCAAACAATGATTGACAGTTATCGACAGTTAGACAGGGCTATGAACAATAGGAATGGCTGTACAGAGGTGTTCCAGTCCCCATTAAGTCTTTTAAAAAAACATCGCTTTTATTCACTCGTACAAGAGCCCATGCAAACTCCTCCTCCTCTGTCTTTCATTTTCATTCTTATCGCCTGTCTCAGTTTCCCTTTCTTTTTTCCCTAACCGCCATCTTCTCCTTATTCTGTCTCTCCTCAGGTAATCTTGAATTACTCAGGTAATTACCCCCGCCCCCCCCCCCCCCCCCCCCCCATCCCTTGCCAAAGCGATGATGTCGTCCGCCCAGCCGGCCCTGGCCCTGGACTCCCTGTCGGTGGGCTCCCTGCTCTCGGGGGAGCTGGACGAGGAGGGCGAGGGGGACGAAGGGGATTTGGGGGACCTGGAGGTGAACCCCTACGACGGGCTGCCCTTCTCGTCCCGGTACTACAGCCTGCTGGAGCAGCGCCGGCAGCTGCCCGTGTGGAGCGTCAAGTACGGCCTGCTGGAGCTGCTGGAGACCCACAGCCTGGTGGTGCTGAGCGCTGAGAGCGGAGCGGGGAAGAGCACGCAGGTACCTGTACCTGTACCTATACACACACTATACATACACTATACACACTATACACACTATACACACACACTATACACACACTGTACACACTACAGACCCACAGCCTGGTGGTGCTGAGCGCTGAGAGCGGAGCGGGGAAGAGCACACAGGTACCTGTACCTGCACACACTGTCACACTATACATCAATACACTATACACACTATACACATCACACACACTATACACACACTCACACACACTCACACTATACATACACTATACACACTATACACACTTACACACACTATACACCCTACAGACACACACACACACTGTACACACACTATACACACTACAGACCCACAGCCTGGTGGTGCTGAGCGCTGAGAGCGGAGCGGGGAAGAGCACGCAGGTACCTGTACCTGCACACACACGTACACACAGTATACATACACTATACACACTACATACACTATACACACTATACACACTACACACACACACTATACACACACTATACATACACTGTACACACTATACACACACTGTACACACTACAGACCCACAGCCTGGTGGTGCTGAGCGCTGAGAGCGGAGCGGGGAAGAGCACACAGGTACCTGTACCTGCACACACACTGTACACACAGTATACATACACTATACACACTACAGACCCACAGCCTGGTGGTGCTGAGCGCTGAAGCGAGCGGAAGCACACAGTACCTGCACTGACACACACTGTACACACTATACATACACTATACACACTATACACACACACTGTACACACTATACACACACACTGTACACACTACAGACCCACAGCCTGGTGGTGCTGAGCGCTGAGAGCGGAGCGGGGAAGAGCACACAGGTACCTGTACCTATACACACACTGTACACACAGTATACGTACACTATACACACTATACACACACTATACACCCTACAGACACACACACACACTACACACACACTATACATACACACACACACTGTACACACACTATACACCCTACAGACACACACACACACACACTATACATACACTATACACACTATACACACACACTATACACACACTGTACACACAGTATACATACACTATACACACTATACACACACACTATACACACACTGTACACACTTACACACACTATACACACTATACACACACTATACATACACACTGTACACACACACTATACACACTACAGACCACATGTCACCACTACACACAAACACACTGTAACCTGTACCTGCACACACACACTATACACACTACAGACACACACGCACAACACACACTATACATACACACACACACTATACACACACACTATACATACGCACACACACTATACACACTTACACACACTATACACCCTACAGACACACACACACTATACGCACACTATACACACACACACTATACACACTACAGACGCACACACACAACACACACTATACATACACACACACTATACACACTACAGACACACACACACACACTCACACACTATACGTACACACACACTCACGGGCAAGCAGTGTAAACCCCCCTCTTTCCCCTCCCCCCTCCCTCCCCCCCAGGTGCCGCAGTGGTGTGTGGAGTACGCGCTCTCTCTGCAGTTCACTGAGGGGCTGGTGTGTTGCTCCCAGCCGTACGCGGCCGCCGCGGGCAGCCTGGCGCTCCGGGTGGCCGATGAGATGGACCTGAGCCTGGGCCTGGAGGTGGGCTACAGGGTCCCCCACGACGAGGGCTGCACCCCCGACACCCTGCTCAGGTGAGGGCGCCCTCCGCTGGCTCGGAGGTCACACTGCACTGCCGTGTTGGATTCTGATTTTTCTGTCTCCCTGGCCTGTGAGTGGGGTAATCATGTATGACCTGCGACAGAACCAGGGTGCGTTACGATCATGTGACCTGTTCTCTCTCTCGCTCCCCCCCTTCTCTCTTTGCCTCTTCCCTCCACCCTTTTTTTCTTTCTTTCACACACTCTCTCCATCCCCTCCATCCCTGTATTCCATGCTGACCCCCCCCCCACCCCCGCAGGTTTATGACGGACTCTCTCCTGCTGGGGGAGATGATGTCAGACCCGTTGCTACGGCAGTACGGGGTGGTCGTGGTGGACGAGGCGCAGGAGCGCACCGTGGCAACGGACGCCCTCCTGGGGCTGCTGCGGGACGTGTGCCGCCAGCGCCCCGAATTCCGGGTGGTGGTGCTGACCGCCCCCCCGCTGGGCACCCGCCTGGCCGCCTACCTGGGCGAGGACACGCCTCTCCTGGCCCTGGCCCCGCCCGACCGCCCCGCCGCCGTGGAGACGCTGTACCGCGAGCCCCCCGTCGGCAGGGACCCCGCGGCGGCCGCCTGTCACATGGTCCTGGACCTCCACCGCAGGGGGGAGGAGGGGGCCGTGCTGGTGTTCCTCTCCAGCGCTCAGGTGTGGAACCCCGCCGAAACGTTTCCCGCTAACCTCGTCTGTCACCGTTTCTCCTCCTCGCTCACTTTCCCTGCTCTTTCTCCGCCCAAGACTTTACACTCTCTCACTTCCTGTTCTACAGAATACTCCTTCCTCTGCTGGAGTTTAGCCTGTCTGCTCCCTTCCTCTCTCTTTCTCTCTCTTTCCCTCTGTCTCTCTATCTCTCTATCTTTATCTCCCTCTGTCTCTCTTCCTCTCCCTCTGTCTCTCTCTCTATGTCTCTCTCTGTCTGTCTGGCTTTTTCTTTTCTCTCTCTTTATCTCCCACAGATCTCCATGTTCTCTGAGTCTCACATTTCCAGCTGGATAACAGAGTTCTTCTCCTCCCTGTCTCAAGTGTCCCTCCTTCCCCATAGCCTGTTTTTTTAAAATCACTCTCTTCCTTGTGAGCGTGTGACCCACATTCCCCCTCCCTCTTCCCTTCTCCTCTTCCCTCTCTCCTCCTCTCTCCTCCTCTCTTTCTCCTGCCTCCTCTCTTTGATTGTGAGGAACTGCCTGCAGGGTGAGACCAGGGTGTCAGGTGTCCTGCGACACACACACGTACACACACACACACACTGTCACACACTTACAACTTATAGCATTTAGCAGACCCCACACACACACAATACACACACGCACACACACAACCACAAGCACATAGTCACAACACATATAACACACTCTCCTCACCCCAGCACCTCGACACTGCCACACACACCCACACAAGCGCACACATGCATGCTCTCTCTCTCGTGGCTAATGTAATGTGTTACATAACAGCAATATTAAGCCCTGCTTTGTGTTCTGTGTAAATGCACAGAAGGATAGAACAGTAAACACAGAAAAGACACAGTCACATGCTCACTCTCGCAACACAGAAGTGTTTGTGAGAGAGAGAGAGAGGAGCACAGGGAGAAAGACAGAAGGTTATGTGATAGAGGGTGGAGTTGTGGAAAGGTAAGATGTGTAGAACTCTGTCCCTTTTAAGAGCTTCTTACTTCTTACTGGTAGAGACAGAGAGAGAGAGAGATGGGCTGAAAGAAAGGCAGAGAGAATGAGAGAGAAGATTATATGATGGAGAGAGCATATTAAAGGTGGGGGCAGGGGGTGTAGAGATCACAGACACACCCTGCCAGCCAGCTAGAAGGGGTGAGTGAGGGACAGTCACACATATCCGGTTTGTGAGTGCTGTGCTTTAGCCAGCCTCTAGGTGGCAGCACAGCCTTTCAGTAGAAAACTCTCGCACACAGACCTGTCCTTTCAGCTCCTCTCTGCTCTCTCTCTCCCTCCATCCTTTCCTCTCTCCCACCCTTCCTGTCTCTCTCCTTCCCATCCTCCTTCCGTCCCTCTTTCCCTTTCCCCATCCAACCACAATGCAGTCCTGAAATAAAAATTTATCTGGACACAGAACGTAACAGAGCTATGAAATGCTCTTTCTCTCTCTTTCTCACTCTCCTGATTTCTTGGAAGAGGGTTCACCAAAATGTCCCCCGTGCATCATGTGGCACGGAATACGGAAGAGCGCAGAGCTCTTCGGCTCTGTAACTGTGACACGCGCTTAGAGCTCAGTGCTTCTGGTAGACTTGTTTGTTTACCTCCAGGCGAAAGGTGTGCAAAATTTCAGTAGCCAGATCCAAGGGGTTTCTCTTCTTTTCACACGCCCCACCTCTCTCTAACGTCTTTCCATATTTGTGTTCACATCCAAATGTGATTCAGTGACACGTCTGTTGGAGGTATAACAGCGCAGCCAAAGCAAATATTTTAGCATTGCAATATAATAATGCTATTCTAAAGTAGACTCTCTCTCTCTCTTCCTCTTTATTTTTCTCTCGTTCTTCCCCCTCTCACTCTGCCCCCCTCCTTCCTCCCCCTCTTTCTCTCTCTCTCTCTTTCTCACCCCCTCTCTCCTCCTCTGCCCCCCCTCTCCCCCTCCCTCTCTGCCCCCTCCTTACCTCCCCTCCCCTGCTCCCCCCCTCTCGCTCTCTCTCTCCCCTCCCTCTCTGCCCCCCTCCTTACCTCCGCTCCCCTGCTCCCCCTCCCCCCCACTCTGCTCTCTCTTCCCCTCCCTCCCTCTTTCTCTCCCTCTCTCCCCCCTCAGGAGATCTGTGAGTGTCGGGCTCTGCTGGAGAAGGAGGCCGTGGCTCTCAGTCCCCAGCTGGGTGAGCTGAAGGTGCTGTCCCTGTACGCGGCGCTAGGGGGCGCCACCCAGCGTGTCTATGACACGGGACCCGACGGCGTAGAGGAGCCCCAGGGGGTTCCGGGGACCCCCAAGCGACGGGTCGTCCTCACCGACACCCTGGGGGAGGCGTCCTTCTCGCTCGACAACATCCGCTACGTCATCGACACCGGCCTGCAGCTGAAAACTGTGAGTTCTGCTTGCGGTGTGTGTGTGTGTGTGTGTGTGAGTGAGAGTGAGTGTGTCTGTAAGTGTGGGAGTTTGAGTGTGAGTGTGTGTGTATGCGTATGTGAGTGTGAGTGTGTGTGTGTGTTTGGGGGGGTGGAGTTTGAGTTTGAGTGTGAGTGTGTGGTGTGTGGGGGGCGGGGAGGGATTTGAGTTTGAGTGTGAGTGTGTGTGTGTGTGAGAGAGAGAGACTGTGTTGACTGTCTGAGTTTGTCTGTGGACTTCATCAAGTAAGTTATTACACTTCTTAGATTTTCAGTTGTTGTGTTATCACCAAAAGGTTATGATGTTATTATAGTTCTGATGCTGTATCTTTGGTACAGGCAATCACTGAAAGGTTATTATGTTTTTTTCTTTTTTGGCTGCTACATGGCTGTCTGTCTGTGTGAATGATTGTGTTTTCCTTTTGGCCTCACTTGTGACATTTAATGCGTGTTTTTAGAGGCACGCTTACTGTTCGGACTACTCACTGTATTTGGAGTTATAATTGAATGCTGAAATGTCGGCAGGATGAGGCATTGCTCCCATTTCAGCAAACCCAGTAACGGACTACACCACCCACAAACCATTGCGCTTTCTCAGGTCTACAATCCACAAATCAGAGCAGACTCCCAGGTGCTGCGGCCAATCAGCCGGGACCAGGCAGATATGCGCAGGCAAAGGGTGAACAGTAGCTCTCCAGGTGGGTGGAACAGACCCCTCCCACTTTATTCACTGTGACATCACTGATTTCAGATCAGCTCTTTGGGATAGAACACATTATGCTGTTTAGAGATTCCTTTTTATTGCAAAAAATATACCAAATTCAGACATTCACACATTTAACAAAGTAAATGTGCCTTAAAATAAAATTAAGGGGTTCGTCAAAACCATGAAGCTCCAAGTCTTACGATTTTCATACATTGTTGTTGGGTTTTCATTTTTAAAACATTTCATAAATAAATGCTGAAATCTATTTTAAAGAATGTGCGTCATTTTGTGAATCATGTGTTTTTTTTTTTTTTTGCTAAAATGTTACGTAAGTTAAAGAGACGTTTGTTCCTCCCTGGAGAAATGAGGATTATTAAACAGGACCTTGCTTTAGCTTGTGAGCAGTGTAGAAGGGGCTGATGGGACATGTTGCACATGTGGCCTTATTTCTAACTGGATAATAATTTATTCTGAATTTAATGTATTTTTTTTTGTTCTGTTATGTTCACATTAATAAAAAGGCTAGTATAAATCTTTGGCTGACTTGGTAGTAATTTGTTCTTAATGTAATGCTTTTCCTTACAAACATTTTTTCTTTTTAATTTTTAATAATAGTGCCAAGGACATTGCATAATCCTGGGATGATTGCTTAAGTCATGGAAACAGTCAGCCTTCATTGTCAGAAGTTAGTCTGATGGGCCTTTAGCCCTCAAAAGATTCAAAAAAGAAATGTATTTAACCAGTATTATACCAGGGAGTCCTGTTGAGATTAAGACTCTTATTTCCCAAAGGAACCCTGACTTAAACTGCAGCCATGACTTCAAATCATTACATCTTATATAAAAATAAATAAAATAAAATTAAAAAATCATTACATCTCCCCCCCCCCCTTCTCTGTCCCATCCCAGGGCTGTGTTTTCGGCTGTACCCCCAGGCCCTGTACGAGGGGGGCATGTCGGAGACCCGCTGTCCGGATGTGGCTGAAGCCAGCCTCAGCCACCTGGTCCTGCTGCTGAAAAGGCTGGACATCGCCGATATGGGCCAGTGCAAGTTCCTGGACCGGCCTGGTAGG